>NC_091618.1:60433712-60736742 GCF_027580195.1 Bos mutus
TCATAATAATTTTAACATATAGAAATGATATATCTATTTAGAGGTGGTAGAAACTCATAAGAATATATTAAAAGTAAATTCTTATTTCTAGGTTTCTGTTACATTAGTCTATGGACTTTATAGAGTCATTCTTATGGATGACTTTGAAGGGTTTAAGACAGCAGTAGAAGAAGTGACTGCAGATGTGATGAAACTAGAAAGATAACTAGAGTTAGAAGTGAAGACTGAAGATGAGAATGAATTGCAGCAGTTTCCTGAAAAAATGTTAATGGATGATCAGTTGCTTCTTATGGATTAGCAAAGACAGTGACTTCTTGGGATGGAAACTACTCTTGATGAAGATGCTGTGAAGATTGTTAAAATGACAACAAGGGATCGTCATTGAGAATATTGCATAAACTTTGTTGATAAAGAAGTATTAGTCTTTGAAAATGTTGACTACAATGTTCAAGGAAGTCCTATGGTGGGTAAAATGGTAAAACAGTATTGCTTGCTACAGAGAAATAATTCACAAAAGGAAGAGTCAAATGGATGTTCTAAACCTCACTGTAGTCTTACGCAATTGTCACAGCAACCCCCATCAGGAGCTACCATGCTGATCAGTCGGTAGTCATCAATATTGAGGCAAGACTCAAGATGATGACTTGTTGAAAGCTCAGGGGATAGTTAGAATATTTTGTTGTTGTTTAGTTGCTAAATCATGGCTTACCCTTTGCAACCCCATTGACTGCAGCATGCCAGGCTACTCTGTCCTCCACTATCTCCTGGAGTTTGCTCAGATTCATGTCCATTGAGTTGGTGATGCTACCCAACCATCTCATCCTCTGTTGCTTCCTTCTCTTCCTGCCCCCAGACTTTCCCAGCATCATGATTTTTTCCAATGAGTTGGCTCTTCACATCACGTGGCCAAAGTATTGAAGCCTCAGCTTCAGCATCATTCCTTCCAATGAATATTCAGTGTTGATTTCATTTAGGATTGACTGGTTTGATCTCTTTGCTTTCCAAGGGACTCTCAAGCATCTTCTCCAGCACCACATTTCAAAAGGATCAATTCTTCAGTGCTTAGCCTTCTTTATGGTCCAACTCTTACATCTATATATGACTACTGAAAAAACCATAGCTTTGACTATAGAGATTTTGGTTGGCAAAGTGATGTCTCTGCTTTTTAATACACTGTCTAGGTTTTTCATACTTTTTCTCCCAAGGGGCAAGTGTCTTTTAATTCCATGACTGCAGTTGCTGTCTGCAGTGATTTTGGAGCTCAAGAAAATAAAATCTGTCATTGTTCCCATTTTTCCCCCATCTATTTGCCATGAAGTGATGGAACCAGATGCCATGATTTTAGTTTTTGGAATATTAAGTTTTAAGACAGTCTTTACCCTCCTCTTTCACCTTCATCAAGTGGCTCTTTAGTTCCTCTTCACTTTCTGCCACTACAGTGGTATTATCTGCACATCAGAGGTTGTTGATATTTCTCTCAGCAGTCTTGATTCCAGCTTGTGAGTTATCTAGCTTGGCATTTTGCGTGATGTACTCTGCATATAGAGGCTCCTTCATAGCTTAGTCAGTAAAGAATCTACTTGCAATACAAGAGATCCAGGTTCAAATCTTGGGTTGTGAAGATCCTCTGGAGAAGAAAATGCAACCCACTTGAGTATTTTTGCCTGGAGAATCCCATGGACAGAGAAGCCTGGCAGGCTACAGTCCACGGGATTACAAGAGTCAGACATGACTTACTGACTAAACCACCACCACCACTTTGCATATAAGTTAAATAAGCAGGGTGACAATAGAGAGCCTTGATGTATTCCTTTCCCAATTTTGAATTAGTCTGTTGTTCCATTTCTGGTCCTCATTGTTGTTTCTTGAGCTGCATACTGGTTTCTAGGGAAGTAGGTAAGGTGGTCTGGTATTCCCATCTCTTTAAGAATTTTCCACAGTTTGTTGTGATCCACATGGTCAAAGGCTTTAGTGTAGTGTGATCCTCTTCATGGATCACAGCCTTGTGGAGGCAAATGGACTTGTGTAACTTCATAAATCTGAGTCATGCCATGCAGGACCACCAAGACAGACTGATCATAGTGAAGAGTTGTGACAAAATGTGGTTCACTGGAGTAGGAAATTACAATCCACTCCTGCATTCTTGCCTTGAGAACCCCATGGACAGAATGAGGAGGCAAGCCTGACAGAGAAAGGCAAATATTATTTGACATCACTTACGTGCTTGTGTGCTCAGTTGCTCAGTCATGTCTGACTCTTTTCAAATCCATGGACTGTAGTCCACCAGGCTCCTCTGTCCTTGGAATTTCCCAGGCAAGAATAGTGGAGTGGGTTGCCATTACCTCCTCCAGGGGATCTTCCCAACCCAGAGATAGAACCTGCATCTCTTGCATCACCTGAATTGGCAGGTATATTCTTTACTACTGTACCACCTGGGAAGTCCCACCAATTTTATGTGAAATTAAAAAAGAAATTATACAAAAGAGCTTATTTAAGAAGTAAAAATAGATTCACAAGCATAGAAAAGAAACTTATGGTTACCAAAGGGAAAGATGGGGGAGTGATAAATTAGGAGTTTTGGATTAACATATACACATTGCTATATATAAAATAGATAAAAAACCAATATTCTACTTTGTAGCACAGAGAACTATACTCAATATCTTGTAATAACCCATAAAGGAAGAGAATCTGAAAAAGAATATATATATATGTGTGTGTGTGTGTGTACATATATATGTGTGTATATATACATACATCTGTGTATATACATATAAAACTGAATCACTTTGCTGTACACCTGAAACTAAATAACATTATAAATCAACTATACTTCAATTAAAAGAAAAAAAAGATTTTAATTATAAAATGTCCAAGCAAAATTATTTAGTTTAGCTTTTATGGAAATTATTTGATGGTATTTAGCATGAGATATTATGCAATACAAGTTCATTAGTGTGGGATGTGTAGTGAAAAAGCTAAGAAGAAACTGAATTTGGTTTTAAATCTTTCGACCACTTACTCTATAGTACTAGTCAGTTTATTTAATTTTAGAATCTCAAATATGTGATTCATAAAATTTAATCATATCTACCTTTTAGTATTAATAATGAGGTTGCTAGAAATAAACTCTATAGCATTAGGTGTCTGGTAAATAAAGGTAATAAAAAATATGAACTAACTCAGAGCAAACTTGTCTGAACTTTTAATAGAAACTAGATCGTTCTGTTCAATAAATGTAGATAAAATAACAGTTGAAATACACAGTGTATATTTACAGGCCAGTCAGGAAACATACCTGATCTAAGCAGAGTTTTTTTAGGATGAGAATGTAGCAAATAAAGTGAAAAGATAATGTATTAGCCTTAAAACCAGCAGAAAATTGACAAACTTGAATTTCAGCTTCCTCAAAAGTAATGTGATGTTAACAATGTTGCCTGTGCTATAAGGATTGAATGAGGTAGTGTATATCACACACCTAAATACCTTTCAGACTTTGTGTTCAGTCAATTTTATTTGATCCAATTTAGACATGAACAAAAGAACATTGCTATTTGTTGACTGGTTTGCTCATCTGGTTTGTGGTTCTACATACGTAGTTACTTGTTTGTGGATTAATGGTAAGGAATAGCTTTAAGATTGTCTCTAAATGTTGTTTCTTGAGAAAACCATTCTTTCAACTTGTCTTTCTATAATTTGATGCTGTAAGATGATGATGTGTCTGTTTTTGAGAGTTACTGACTTCAGTGGGATAAATGGCATCCTGTTCTCTAATTAACACTTTCTGTTCACTTGTCATTTTCAATAGCCAAGAAGAAAAGCTTTTTTGGTTACTATGTTGATTAAACAAACAACAGACTGATGGCTGGCTGCTTCAGGCCACCTGCACAAGGGAGAAAAACAATTGTTTTGCTAATGGACCAAACAATTGGCTTATTTATTCCAAGCAAAGTATCACCTCCCTTGTGGAGGAAATGAATTAAAGCTTACTAGGAAATCTTCAACAACTCTTAAACAGTTTTTCTAAAAGGGAGGTAAATTAATCCAATATGCTATCAAATAGAAACAAATGGCTTTAAAAACCTAGGATATGTACAGACTTCTTGCTTTCCAAAGAGAAAATGTGAAAAAAAATAGAGAATGAATATTGAGGACAGTAAACTTTTCAGAAGCTCTTCTGAGAGAGAATTCAGAAGCTGTATGTTATAATTATCAGATAATTGAAAAACTTGCTATTGAGCTTATTGAATCACAATTCATCGAGCTTCAGAATTAAGGTGAAGAGATGCTAGAAGGAGCTATCAAGACACAAAAGACATGAAGGAGCCTTAAATGCATATTTCAAGTGAAATAAGCCACTCTTGAGAGAGCTACATACTGCCATTACAACCATATTAAATTATGGAAAAAGCAAAACTACAGAGACAGTAAAAAATCAGAGCTTTCCAGTGGTTCATAGGAGGAAGAAAGATATAAACAAGTGGAGCACAGGTGATTTTCAAGATAGTGAAATGATTTTATATTACACTATAATGGCAGAACGGAGAAGGCAATGGCACCCCACTCCAGTACTTTTGCCTAGAAAATCCCATGGACAGAGGAGCCTGGTAGGCTGCAGTCCATGGGGTCGCTAGAGTAGGACACGACTGAGCGACTTTCACTTTTCACTTTCATGCATTGCAGAAGAAAATGACCCCACTCCAGTGTTCCTGCCTGGAGAATCTCAGGGACGGGGAAGCCTGGTGGGCTGCAGTCTATGGAGTCGCACGGAGTCGGACATGACTGAAGTGACTTAGCAGCAGCAGCAGCATAATGGCAGAAACATGCACTACATTTGTCATGTTGCATGGAATGTATAATACAAAGAATGAACCCTAATGTAAACTGTGGACTAGTTAATAATAATGTATCAATACCAGATCATCAACTGTAACAAATACACTACACTAGTATAAAAAGTTAATAGTAAGGGAAATGAGGAGGAATATATGAGAACTCTCTGTACTTTCCACACAAATATTTATATAAACCAAAAGCTTCTCTAAAAAAGTCTACTTGAAAAAAATAAAATAAAATGACCTGAGAGGAGTGCTGATCTACAAATGTTTTGATGATGGTGATGATGATTTGGTGAGGATGATGTACAAAATAATTTGCATATAAAGACCTGTACATTGGATTTGAGGAAAAAACAAAAACAACAGAAAGAATGCAAATAGCAAGAGGTTAGAAGGTATAAAAATCTGGGAAATAAATGACATTAAGAAAAACAAAATATCAAAGAGAACTTATGGGCACTTGGAAGTTGGGGACAGTCATCAGGTCAACCCAAGGGTCAATGAGAAAAATCAAATGAAGAACAAATTGTTAGGTAGTTAGGATAGGAAAAAGGAGTCCAAAAGAGCAGTGGCTAAAAGACAAAGACAGGAAAAGGCCCACAAAAATGGAACAGAAGAAAATCCAAGGACTGAAGTGAGAACCTCAGGTGAAACAAACAGCTCTCCTGTCTAGCCCAGTCTACATAAGGCAGGCTCAGAAGGAAGGAGATAAAACATATAAAGAGAGGAAGACAAGAAGGATTGAGGCCTCTCCTTTGGGGCAGGCCCGTCCTCACCCCTTGATGGTGTACTTTCCTTTACTTGCCAAATAAAACTGAGCTGTAACATGGTCTACTGTTTCAAATCTTTGCTGTAGCAAAACAGAACCAAGGAAAATACACATTCTCACTACAAAATGAGCTGCAAATAATCTTGACAAGATCACTTCACCTGATTAAAAAAGATTGAACATATAATATGTTCACTTTTATAGAATTTAACAAAATCTTTTATAATAACTTGTATCTTTCAAGATCCAGAACTGGGTGGATTAATTGTCAGCAGTGCTAACAGCTAATGGTCAAGTGATACAACACAATTTACTGCCTTCAATTCGGTCATTCATGGAACAAATGAAAAAATGCTATTAACATATCAACAACCTCAGATATGCAGATTATATCACTCTAATGGCAGAAAGTGAAGAGTTATTAAAGAGCCTTTTGATGAGGGTGAAAGAAGAGAGTGAAAAAGCTGGCTTACAACTCAACATTCAGAAAACTAAGATCATAGTATCTGATCCCATCACTTCATGGCAAACAGATGGGGAAAAAGTGGAAACAATGACAGATTTTATTTTCCTGGGCTCCAAAATCACTACAGATGGTTACTGCAGTCATGAAATTAAAAGAAACTTGCCTCTTGGAAGGAAAACTATGACAAACCTGGACGGTGTATTAAAGAGCAGAGACATCACTTTGCTGACAAAGGTCTGTATAGCTAAAGTTATGCTTTTTCCAGTAGTCATGTACTGATGTGGACTTGGACCATAAAGGAGTCCGAGTGTTGAAGAGTTCATCATTTTGAATTGTGGTACTGGAGAACACTCTTGAGAGTCCCTTGGATAGCAAGGAGATCAAACCAGTCAATCCTAAAGGAGATCAATCCTGAATATTCATTGGAAGGACTGATGCTGAAACTCCAATACTTTGGCCACATGATGTGAAGAGTTGACTCATTGGAAAAGAGCTGACTCATTGACCTTAATGCCAGGAAACTGAGGGTAGGAGGGGAAGAGAAAGATGAGATGGTTAGATGGTATCACCAAGTCAATGGACATGAATTTGAGCCAAGTCCAGAAGATAGTGAAGGTCAGGAAAGCCTGGCATGCAGCAGTCCATGGCGTTGCAAAGTGGCAGGCACAACTTAGCTACTGAACAACAAGAACATATATGGGCCACCGAATATATTGGACAATACATAAAAATCTAAATAGATACTAAAATATCTATTTAGACTCATCTAAACAGACATTTCATACACCTAATAAAATAACATTCATCATGGATAAAAAGGAAGTATCACACTTGAATCCAAAATTCCACTTTACTAGCAAAAATGAAAGAGATGGGCTCCATAGAAAACTCCAATTTAAGATTTGTGTGTAATAGATTTCAATAATATATGTCAATACTATGTAAAATATACCAAAATGGTGTCCTCTGCCTATCCAAAAACCATGGTTATTTTTAGTTCATATTATATATATTTCTAGAATGAGAGTCAAGGAGAGATAAGATCCAAAGAAACCAAAATTTCATAAAAATATTTACTACTAGAAAGTAATGTGTTCAACCTCTATAGATATATTATGGTCACCTGTAGCTATTGTGATTTTAGTTTATATTAAGGACATATTTCTAGACATTAGAGAAGAGTCTTTCTCAAATGATGTGTTTGTCAATCTGTTAAATTCTGTTCTAACACTATACCTTAAAATACATACAGTCAAATACAGTATGTTCAAGGAAGAGTAACACAGTGATGAACAGGCTCACTATATGTCAGAATAAAAAAAGTTGGAAGAATTCAAGGTATTTACACTTGTAAGAAAAGTTTCTAAGAAAAATGTCTTCAAATATATGTAATTTTCACTTTGAATAGGAATAATTCATTTTTATGAGCCTACATATACAAAGAAAATAAGAATTTTTAACTTTTGCTTAACTTAGAATAAGAGCATCTCACTTTCTGTAGCACAGAAGTAGTCATACTTAAGTAAATAAGAGTTTTTAGAAACTTTCCTCCTAACATCACTGAACGCTCCATTTTTCTGGGTCTGCCATCATTCTTTCAAAGCTCTTTGTTATCCTTTCAGATCAAAATGTAATAGTAAAGTTAAAAATAATAACTTGGACTTCACTGGTATGTGAAAGATATTCTTGGCTCAGGAACAGAAACTGTGGCAGATTCTAGAAAGCATTGGGTATGCAAGGAATGGGAACTAGATGGAGAAAAGAAAATAGTTATGTGGCCAATGAAACTAGCTAAAGATTGTTCAACTTGGTGATAAATTATAAGGTTTATTGATAGGAGACAGAAAAAGCAGGAGAAAGAATATTTTAAGTGCTATACAGCCTTCAACAGTTTATTCAAATTTAATAATCAGGTTTTCTTATCATTTATGTTAAGCCTCTGAAAGTTTAACCTTCAGTAACATTCTCAAGCTATTCACTTTAATTTATACCCATGGGGTTTTCTGCTCTTTAATCGATTTCTAATGATACCTTTCATTGGTTCTGCCATGGACCTACTTGTAGCCTATGCATCAAACCAGATGATAATGAAGGATGGTTTTTTCAAGGTCACTAACCTTATTAGTATCTTCAATATGGCCAATCTCCCCAGTCTGTTCCTGGCGGTAAACCATAGTGAACTGAGAAATTGCACAACTCACTCTAATCCATCACTATTTCAGCATCTTGCCAATTAATCCTTGACTCAATGATCCCAAATCAACAATCCCACTATGTTCTGAAATAACTTGACTGACCTGAGATTCCAACTACTACATCTACAGAGAATTCACAAGGAGTCTGATACTTTCTAATAATTTTTAAATGTTATAATTTCCCTGTCCCCAAAAAGCAACTATAGCACTAAGATGCCACGATATCATAATTAAGCTTCACTTTATGAACTGAACTCATGGATCAAAGAAAATTCTAGTGAATGTGTTTTTTCATAGATCAAAATCCACAGGACAGTAGAACAAAATATTAATAATGATAATTTCTTTCAGAGATTTAAGTAAATGTGATTTCTGTTTCATTTTATGCAATTTTCTTCCTTTTATAAATATTTTGCCATGAGCATCCATTATTTGTATAATGAAATAAAAAGACCAACTATTTTAAAGCAGAATCATAGATATGTATATGTATATCTATTTCTGAATGACATGCATGCATAATGTTTAGTTGTGTTTGCCTCTTTGCAACCCTTTGCACTGTAGCCTGTCAGGCTCCTCTGTCCATGGGATTTTCCAGGCAAGAATACTGAAGTGAGTTGCCATTTCCTTCCCTATATGACATAAACATATTCAAAATGCATTCAAGTCACTAACAGCAATTATTTAGGAAGTTGAAATTTGGTTGTTTTTTTAACCTATGTCTAACTTTGTTAAAATGTGACTATATATATTGATATTATAATCTAAATATATATATATTTTAAATATACATATAATCTAAATATATATATATTTATACACATGTACATATATATTCAACAGAGACAAATGAGTAGCAATTGTGGGTCAGTTTAACAAAGAAAGGGTTTTTTTTTTTTTAATTTTTTTTATCAAGCTCAGCTTTCTTCAGTATAATTTTTCCATCAAGATATACATTCTTGATCTTAGCACAGGTTTTGACCCTTCAAAATGGCAACCCACTCTAATATTCTTGCCTGGGAAATCCCAGGGACAGAGGAGGCTGATGGAGTACAGTTCATGGGGTTACAAATAGTTGGACATGACTCAGAATCTAGAAAACAACAACAATGATGTATCACTGTAGAATAACTTCAGACTGAGACAAAAGACTCATCTTGGCATATTGAAGGAGAGACTAAAGTCAGAAGTTCAACAGTGGGATGCAACTCTATCTGCCTATACTTAACATATTATACTTTCCTTAACACTGCTATCTGCTCAAAACTGTATGCTAGATACACAAATATAAGGTTCTCCCCCTCCTGAGACTCCAATGACAAAAAAGCCAGATAAGCCAATAATAACACAGCATCAGAAATAAGTGCAATATATGCACACAGAGCTGTGCGGATGAAGAGGGAAAGACGCCCTTTTACCAGTGACACTTCAACCAACATGGCAACATCTAGAATGAGTCTTGATGGATATAAGTGCACCTATTAAGGACACAAGAAAATTGTACTTTTATTAGGCAAGGGGGCACTAAAGGCAAAATGTGTAAACAATGAAAAAAATTAGAGTATTTCCACTTTTCAAGACCATTCTACTGAGTCTTTTCAAAAATGCATACATAGATTGCATTTAAATATATCTACATGATATACAGAAGTGGAACTGGAGCAGCTGTGTTTTTCTCATGATGAAAGAACATTTATAGGGACATACAGGGCATTAAAAAATGTACATCCATTCTAATGCTGCCTTCTGTTTCTCACCAGGGGAAGAAGGAGAACATAGGTAGCCAGGAAAAATCATTAACATTTTGAGGTGCTAACAGTGGAGAAATGGGTTCCTCAGAAGGCTGAGACAAAGGTGGGCCAGCATGTCCATAAGTGGATCCGAAGAGGACACAATAGAATTGACTTATTGCAAATCCATTGGCCTAAGAATTGACTGGAAAATCAGATATGGGGTCTTTTACTTGGAGTGAACATGAAGGCAGGGCCAGAGAACCTAACTTAAAGATGCCAGGTGATGAGGAAAGTCCTGTTCAGGTCAGAGAGTCATGTCGAAAGCAATACTGTCTTCATTTCATTGTTACTTGCATTAGCCAATAGGAAGACTAAAGCCTTCAATCTCTGACTTGTTGAGTGAAGATTCTACCCCAAAGAATGTGAATCTTCTTATAGGGTTCAGTTTAGTTCAGTCACTCAGTCGTGTCCGACTCTTTGCGACCCCATGAATTGCAGCATGCCAGGCCTCCCTGTCCATCACCAACTCCCGGAGTTCACTCAAACTCACGGCCATTGAGTCAGTGATGCCATCCAGCCATCTCATCCTCTGTCGTCCCCTTCTCCTCCTGCCCCCAATCCCTCCCAGCATCAGAGTCTTTTCCAATGAGTCAACACTTAGCATGGGGTGGCCAAAGTACTGGAGTTTCAGCTTTAGCATCATTCCTTCCAACGAAATCCCAGGGCTGATCTCCTTCAGATTGGACTGGTTGGATCTCCTTGCAGTCCAAGGGACTCTCAAGAGTCTTCTCCAACACCACAGTTCAAAAGCATCAATTCTTCGGTGCTCAGCTTTCTTCACAGTCCAACTCTCATACCATACATGACTACTGGAAAAAACATAGCCTTGACTAGGCGGACCTTTATTGGCAAAGTAATGTCTCTGCTTTTGAACATGCTATCTAGGTTGGTCATAACTTTCCTTCCAAGGTGTAAGGGTCTTTTAATTTCATGGCTGCAATCACCATCTGCAGTGATTTTGGAGCCCCCAAAAATAAAGTCTGCTACTGTTTCCACTGTTTCCCCATCTATTTCCCATGAAATGATGGGACCAGGGTACCTATTATTTATAAGTGTCTGGGCCCTGGAAATGAGGCTATCTCAGCAATGCTCAAACAAATAGAAGAGGGGAATACAGAGGTTTGGGAATCCAAGTGTAATAGTGGATAAATACGTGGAGAGATGAGAGAGAGAGAGATGATAGACTGTTCTATCAATTTCTTCAAAGGTATAAAAAATGACTTGTCCATAAAAATATATAAAACATGATAAGAGGAGCCACAGGGTTATATTCAAGTGTGTGTGTGAGGGGCCCTGGAGGAGAGCATGGCAGCCCACTCCAGTATTCTTGCCTGGAGGATACCATGGACAGAAGAGCGCGGCAGGCCACAGTCCATAGGGCTGCAAAGAGTTGAACACAACTGAAGTGCCTTAGCATGCACGCACACATATGTGTAAGGGGAGGTAGTGCTAGGTTCAGATGATATTCTTATATCAGATGTGCTGTGCTCAGTTGTTTCAGTTGTGCACAACTCTTTGCAACCCAAAGGGCTGTAGCTCACCAGGCTTTTCTGTCCATAGGATTCTCCAGGCAAGAATAATGGAGTGAGCTTCCATATCCTCCTCCAGGGGATCTTCCTGACCCAGGGATCAAACCCATATCTCTTATGTCTCCTGCATTGGCAGGCCAGTTCTTTACCACTAGCGTCACCTGAGAAGCACCCTTATATCAGACCTTCACCCAGTTCAAACTTCAGAAAATGAGACAACTCTGTGCAACGTAGATGCCATATAGTTCATCAGTGATTATGAACTGAGTGTGTGCATTCTCAGAATCAGTAAAGAGTGCTTTAGTTCTGGCAACAAGTAGCATTTAAAGCCTTTATAGAATCTCTCACAAAATTCATTTATTATATTTAGCAAAACCAAGGCCCAATTTGCTGGGTAAAATATACAGCAAAGAGACATTTTAAGTGAAACCAAGCATTTTTTTTAGTAATACTTTTCTGAAATTGTATGATTCTGCTATACTAAGATGTGGTTTTTCAAGTCCAATCATTGGATTAATTCCTTAAAGTTTTAGTTGGCTTAACATACTCCCCAAACATGATAAACATAAACACAGAAATAATCACAAATAAATGAGAGAATAAAAGTTTTTCCACATCTTGTGCCACACACAGCAGATATGAAAAATGTTTTGGAAGCTTAACTTCTCAAGTATATTAAATAAAAGAAAAAATATTTCCTTTTTTTTTTTAACAATGCAATACTACTAAGAGAAAAGGGATTTTGTTTTCATTTTTTAAAAAATAGAAACAATTACTTTCAAGAGTCAAACTGGGATAAAATGAAATACTTTTTAAACACTTTTTGTCCCCAAATAAAAGTGTTGCCAGAGGCTCATCCAAATCTCATAGCAGCAAGTCTGTATTCACAAAGAACTTTTGAATCAGTGGGAAGAGGAACATAAAATTTAAACACATCTATATGATATATTTACCACAAACTGTTCTGAAAGGATTATGGGTCTACAAAGCTAAAGCCTTTTGGAAAAGAAAGAATATGTTGTTACCAGCAAAGAAAAATCAAGACAGATGGGAGTAAGTGAAGATAATGATGCTCTGATTCTATTGACCTCATAGTCACCTCTGTGGTGATTGTAGTAATTTCCTATTGCTGCTCTAACAAATTGCCACTAATTCATTGGCTTGAAACAACACAAATTTACATTGTTTCAGTTATTAATGTAATGCTAGTCTCACTGGTCTCAAACTGAATTGTTCGCAGGACAGCAAAGTGCTCTTTCTCAAGACTCTAGGGCAGGGGTCCCTAATCCCTGGACCATGAACCAGTGACAGTCCATGGCCTGTTAGGAACCTGGCCGCACAGCAGGAATGTGAACTGTGGTGAGCTAGAGAAGCTTAATTTATGTTATAGCTAGTCCTTATAGCTTGCATCACTGCCTGAACTCTACTTCCTGTCAGATTAGCCTTAGCACTAGATTCTCACAGGGGCATGAACCCTATTCTGCTTGAATCATCCCCAAACCATCCCCTACTCCACAAGTCCATGGAAAAAAACTGTCTTCCATGAAACCGGTCCCTGGTGCCAAAAAGGTTAGGGACTGTTGTCATAGGCAACAACTGATTTCCTTACCAGGTCTAGCTTCTAAAGGCTGGTGCATTCTTTGCTTATGGTCCTTTCTCTCCATCTTCAAAACCAGCAATGATAACCTGAGTCCTTCTTGTGTTGCCATCTGTATGAGCCTGCTTCTGTTGTCACATCTATTACTCAGAACCACAGTCAGAAAAGATTCTCCACTATTAAAGAGTCATACAATTAGATCAGTCAAACCCAGATGTCTTGCTGTTCACACTGTTCACTGAACCCAGGTTAGGCAAGGCACAAGTGGGGAAGCCTGAAGAAAACTAGTGGGGCCAGGACATATTTATTTTCTTCAGGCTGGGGCAGCAGCTGCACAGCAGACATGCTGTATTCTCTCCTGGTTGACCCAGTGGACACATCCATAACACAACCATAACGTAACCACAAGGGCTTTTCAGGTGGAGCTTATATATGTTTACAGAACAAAAGTGGCCCATGACCAAGCAGGTACATCATGATGCACAGATGCAGTGCTGTAAGTGATCTCAGCTGTTACACAGCCATGTATTTACAAAACGTGGGGTAAGAGCAGGAAGCCATGGGGCTAGAGAGACTGCCCACTGCCATCTTGGCTAATTTTCTCTTTCCCTACAACAGATAAATCAGAATAATCTCTCCATCTTAATGACATCTACAGAGTCCCTTTGGCCATGAAAGAAAACATATTCACAAGTTTCTAAGTCCTGGTCACTTTTGGGGACCATTATTCTGTCTACTACAGTGACATTACCACCATCTTATTTTAACTCCATATAGACTTTACAGCCTCCATTTGTTATTTTTTACTACCTATTGGGCTTCCCTGGTGGCTCAGCTGGTAAAGAGTCCGCCTGCAATGTGGGAGACCTGGGTTGGATCCCTGGGTTGGGAAGATCCTTAGAGAAGGGAAAGGCTACCCACTCCAGTATTCTGGCCTGGAGAATTTCATGGACTGTATAGTCCATGGGGTCACAAAGAACTGGACACAACTGAGAGGCTTTCACTTTATCACCTATTAGGAGCTAAAGGATAATCATTTTTACCTCATGAACTTATTTAGATATTTAATAAATGATATGTTGCCAAACTGTCGATTATATTCTCTCATGGCACTTAGCAACAACCGTTAATTTATGCATTTATGTTCTTAATATCTGTCTCCCCCACTAGGAACTAGAGATCCTAGTGAGATCCTAGAGAGTGAAAACCTTGGTTTTTTCACTTAATGTTTTACTCTCAGTAACTAAACCAATAGCAAAATCTTAATCTCACTAAATATTCATAAAAAAAAGAAAGAATGGGTAATCAAATACTTATTATGCAACACTATTTGTCAGGACTCAACACTTGTATACATGAAGGCAGACAGGTAGAAAGATGATCAAAGCAAAGAAAGTATGAAACAGACATTGTTGCCACAAAATTATATATAGAATGTCAGCATCTTCCATTCTCCTTGCCCAGAGTCAACATATCACCACTGGCCAAAAACGATCATGTAGAATGCTTTCTTATACTTTCAGTAATCAAGGAAAAAACTGACTCCTTGAGCCAGAGGTAAATGCAAACAAGCTTCAACTAGAGATAAGCAAATGTAGGGTCTAGTTTTAACTCTGCTACTTAGCAGCTTTGTCACTTAGTATATGGGTTAGAGGTTAATCACTGTAGGAAAGCTATAGAACTGGAAGTATCTAAATGATCCTTGATCTTTACTCTTTCTGGAAGATTGATTCTGTGCCACTGGTTACAGTGATGCAGCTCTCTAAAGAACCCTGAAAGCAGAAGTGAAGTCATTCCACTTGGAGGCCAGAAAAGCATAAATAGCCATGGCAAAATCCAAGCCAGGAAGATGATAGAAGACCCCTGGGGACATAGTCTTTCTCAGGGTTGTGTATCTGTCTCTGCACATAGTATACATGTGTTCTTGCATCCTGTGGACAATACAACTTTATTTTACATGACATTTCTGATACTGTATTTCTAAATATTTAATAGAAGTAAAAAATACAGTTACTAAGGGGAGTAATAGGAGGCAGAGGGGAAAATGAAAAGGCAGTGACAAACAGTAAGAGATGTTTTGGAATCTAAGAATGATCTTTATTACACTGACTTCCCAGAAACCAGTCCTGCAGCCAGGACAAGTCAAAGTACTAATAATACTTCAAGAACATGGAGAGCATTTCCTGAGGTAGAATTCTGTTTCTAATAACTTGTATGACCTTGAATGGAACCCTCTGGGCTGCAGTTTCCTCATTTGGGAAGCAGAGTATTATGTCAGTTGTGAGTATATAGTTTGCTAAGATAGGAAAAATGGTTTTGAAATGTGTATTTCACTAAACAAATTCCTTCATGGGTAAAAGGAAATTAGATGAGTAGGACAGAACATAATATATACATAAAACATGAAGAGACTAGAGCAATGGCTTTAGAGATTATTGAGATGTGGATTAAGATCTTTTCACATGACAGCAAACCAGGAAATCAATTTCAAAGGAGTTTAGAGTCATTTTGTGAAACAAGTGGTTAGAAAGCAGGCCATCAGCACATCAGAGGCAGCACTCAGCAGGTAAACATGCCTCTTTGCTTTCCCTTGCACCTCTGCTTTTTCCTACCGCCAGTAGCAACTTGCTACCAGTATAATACATCTCTTTTCTTTTCTCAGTGATTTTTTCTCCATCCTAGTAATTCACACCTTCTTAACTCTAATCATGTAGGTTTTAACTGGCTGTAATTTTATTACCTACTATTTCTTTTAAAAACTTTTCTCCTTAAATTCCTGGCTCAAAACGGACCTCTTTGAAGACTCCTGCAGGTCTCAGCTGATCCAGGGAGCTTCCTTGACCTTGTATAAAGACATTTTTTTGGTCTCTAATAATATAATATTCTGTTCTCAAAGTGTGGTGTCCCTTCCAGCAGCATCAGCATTCCATGGGGATTTATCAGAGTGTAAATTCTTAAGTGCCACCTCATACTTACAGCACATGATCAAACGCTAATCTTCAAGGATGAAATATGAAAAATGCCAACCCAATGGGCAGAAGTGCTGAATCCTGTAGCCTTGATCATTTCCTCCTGAGAACACTCTTTTTCTCCAAGCACCAACTCTCAAACCTCAGTGTATAGCAGAGTCCCTTTGAGAACTAAAACAGAAATGACTAAGCATGTAATTTCTGGTTCAGCAGACCCTAGTTAGAGCTTGAGAATTTGTACTTCTAAACAGCTTCCAGCTGATGCTGATACTTTAGTTTCTAGGGCCACATTCTGAGGACACAGCCACTGAGCACTCTACTCACATCTTTCAACACTCATTCAGGCCTCCCGTGGATGCTCTAGTCAGGCTTGTACAAGGATTAAAACAAAAAAAAAGTCTATATTTCCCACTGGCATAAATGAGAATAAACTGAAACAATTTGAAGGGTAAAGACAAGAAATTTAAAAAAAAAAAAAAAAGGAGAGGGGTAGAAAAAGCACACCTAGATCAGCTTTTGACTTTCTCTCTTTTAGCTTAGTTTCCTGACAGTGTGACACCCAGCTTGACTCCTGGTCTGTCCTCTTTCATGAAAAAGTCATGTCATCCCTAAGAGCTGGGGCTGCTCCGAGTATGCCCAAGTCTACCACGCCCGAGCTGAGTACCTCTTTTATGTTTGCTTTAGCGCCCTGTCTCTGCTTTCACAGGATTTAAAGATGTTGCATTTTTAAATTGATATACAACTAACATAAACTAAACTACAAATCTTAAATGTAATACATCCAATGGTTCAAATTAGTGCATAAAAATCTGTAGCCACTACCAAAAAGAATAAATAGAATGGTTCTGTTAACCATCCTTCTATGACTATCTGATATCCATTACCATTGATTCATTTTGCTTGTAGTTGTATTTAGGGGGCTTTGCAGGTGACGCTAGTGATAAAAAAAAAACCTCACCTGCTGATGCAGGAAGCATAAGAGATATGGGTTCAACCCCTACGTCAGGAAGATCCCCTGGTGGAGGGCATGGCAACCCACTCCAGTATTCTTGCTTGGAGAATCCCATGGACAGTGGAGCCTGACTGGCTACAGTCCATAGTGGCACAAAGAGTCAGACACAGCTCAAGCAACTTAGCATGCATGCACATAGTTGTATTTAATATGAATGATACCATACATTATACTATATATATTCTATTGTTCTAAAAAGGTTCTTTCACTTAATGTATTTTCATATTCATTATGTGATGAGTTGATTTGAGAGAGTTTCTTAAATTGCTATGAAATATTCAATTGTATGGATATAAAATAATCATTTTATCATTCACAAGCAGAGGGATATTTTCTTTTTATTCCAGTTTAAGTCTGTTATGATTAAAGTTGCTGTGAACATTCTCAGGCAAATCTTTTTTTTAAATTTTATTTATTTTTGGCTGCACTGGGTCTTTGTTCCTGTGCAAAGGCTTTCTCTAGTTGTGGCAAGCAGAGGCTGTTCTTTGTTTTGTGCACCAGATTCTCATCGACTGGCTTCTCTCATCATGGAGTATGGGCTCTAGGACAGAGGGGCTTCTGTATTTTCAGTGCGTGGGCTCTAGAACACAGGCTTGGGAGTTGTGTTATACAGGCTTATTTGCCCTGAGGCATGTGAAATCTTCCCAGGCCAGAAATCAAACCCATGTCCCCTGCACTAGCAGGTGAATTCTTTATCACTGGGCCACCAGTGAGTTCTCAGGCCAATCTTTTGGTGGACATATGTTTGTTCTTGTGTTGAGCCAATAATTGAGAGTAAAATCACTATATCACAAGGTAGATTTGTGTTTAACTTTATAAGCAACTTCTGCATAGTTCTTCAAAATAATTAAACTATTTTGAGCTCCCATCAGCAATATACCAAAGCTCTAGTTATGTCATATCCCTACAAATATTTGTCATAAATTTTTATTTAAACTGTACCAACTCAAGTTGATGTGGAATGGCATATCATTGCATTTTATCATTGCAATTTCAGTTGTAATTTATTAATACATTTCCTGATTACTAGTGAGATTGAGTACCTTTTCATGTGCTTCTAGGCCATTTTCTATTTTTGTGACAATTTAAGTATTTTGCCTATTAATTATTGAGTTGTCATTTATTATTGATTTGCAAAGATTCTGTATATATGCTAAATAAAAGGTTTTTTTTTCATATATTGCTACAAATATTTTCCCAGATAGTAATTTGTCTTTCAAGTCTTAACTGGTATCTTGTGATTAAGCAAAATTTTTAATATTGATAAAATCCAATTTATATTTTCTTCTTTTATGTCTTGTCTTTTATGTGTTCATAGTCATGAAAATTATACTAAATAATAAAATTACAATTATCCCATGTAATTATCCAGAAAATATCTATGTAAATATCCAAAAACTTTATAATTTGGATTTTATTTCAAAATAATTCTTGTATATGGAAGGAAAATGTGTCAATGTTTGTATGAAAACACAAAACAATTATTCTAATAATATTTATAAACACATTTTAATTTTCCCATTGACTTACCCTGATGACTCCCAAGGAAATCAGTCCTGAATATTCATTGGAAGGACTAATGCTGAAGCTGAAACTCCCATACTTTGGCCACCTCATGCGAAGAAGAACTGACTCATTTGAAAAGACCCTGATACTGGGAAAGATTGAATTCAGGAAGAGAAGGGGATGACGAGGATGAGATGGTTGGATGGCGTCACTGACTCAATGGACATGAGTTTGAGTAAACTCCGGGAGTTGGCCATGGACAGTGAGACCAGACGTGTTGCAGTCCATGGGGTCTCAAAGAGTCAGACACAAGACTGAACTGAACTAAACTGAAGATAGGGATTCAATTTCATTTTCTGCAGGTGGTTATCCAGTTTTCCCAACCTATACTGAAGAAGCTATTTTTTCCTCATTAACCACTCTTGTCTCCCTTGTGGAACATTATTTGACTATATATGTAGGGACTTACTTTGGGTTCTCCATTCCATTGATCTAGGTGTTTATTTTTATTTGAGTACCATACTGTTGGGCTTCCCAGGTAGCTCAATGGTAGAGAATCAGCCTATCAATTCAAGAGATGCAGGAGATGCAAATTTGATCCCTGGGTTGGGAAATATCCCCTAGAGAAGGCAATGGATGGCAATCCATTAAAGTATTCTTGCCCAGAAAACGCCATGGACAAAGGAGCCTGTCATGCCAAGTCCATGGGGTCACAAAAGAGTTAAACATGACTTAATGACTAAACAACAACAACCACCATACTGTTACTATTTTGATTTTAGTTTTGTAGTATAGTTTGAAATCAGGAAATATGATGTCTTCAGCTTTATTCATCTTAGGATTGTCTTGGCTATTTGTGGCTTTTTGTGTTTCATACAATGTTTAGGACTGACTTTTCTAATTCTGTGAAAAATGCTAATGGAATTTTGATAACGGCTGCATTAAATTTATATATGACTTAGGGTAGTATGGACATTTTAACAACAGTAATTCTTCTGACAGTGAACATGGGATATCTTTCTGTATCTGTCATTTAATTTTTTTTTCATTAAAGTGTTTTTATTGTACAGATTTTTCACTTTTTTAAATTAATTTTTATTGGAGTATAGTTATTTACAAAGTTGTGTGAGTCTGTATTGTGCAGCAAAGTAAATGCATTATACATATACATATATACACTCTTTTTTAGACTTTATTCCCATGTAGTCATAACAAGAGTATTGAACAGGATTCCCTGTGCTACACAGTAGGTTCTTATTTGTTATCTACATTATACATTAGTAGTGTATAAATTGGGAGATTAAGATTAACATACACACAGATTATTTTTTTTCAACTTTCTATTTTGTATTGGGGTATATAACCAGTTAACAGACAATGTTTTGAGAGTTTCAGGTGAACAGCGAAGGTACTCAGCCATACATATGCATGTATCCATTCTCGCCTAAACTCCCCTACACAGATTATTTTTTAATGACAAGCAGAGATTTCAAATGGGATTCATTCTGAGGCATAGTTGCAAATAGTTCCTTTTATCACTTTCTTGATTAAATATATTTCTAAGCATGATATTGTTTTTGATGCTATAATGAGTTGGTTTGTTTTCTTTTATTCAGATATTTTGGGGTGTTTATTGTATATAGAAACATAGCTGATTTTGTATTTTAATTTTTACATAGGAACTTTTCTGAATTTGATTATTTTCAACCATTTTTTGGTTGAGTATTTAGGATTTTTTACATACAAGATCCTATACTTATAGGATAAGTATAAGTATAAAACTGTATAAGATACAGTTTTACTTCCTTCTGATTTGAGTGCCTTTTATTTTTTATAATACATTATTGCTCTAGCTTGGACTTCCAATACTATATTGAATGATTAGTGAGAGCAGATACCTTGTTTACTACCAATCTTGAGGAAAAACATTCAAATTTTCACTATCGAATATGTCAGCTGTGGGTTTGTTTTCTCTGACATTTAATATGTTGAGGTGTGTTCTTTCTACCCCCAGTGGACTGGTTGGATCTCCTTGCAGTCTAAGGGAGTCTCAAGAGTCTTCAACACCACAGTTCAAAAGCATCAATTCTTTGGCGCTCAGCTTTCTTTAAAGGCCAAGTCACTTCCTTATATGACTACTGGAAAAACCATAGCTTTGACTAGATGGACATTTCTGGGCAAAGTAATGTTTCTGCTTTTTAATATGCTGTCTACAATGGTCATAACTTTTCTTCCAAAGAGTAAGTATCTTTTAATCTCATGGCTGCTGTCACCATCTGCAGTGATTTTGGAGCCCCCCAAAATAAGTTTGTCACTGTTTGCACTGTTTCCCCATCTATTTGCGATGAAGTGATGGGACCGGATGACATGATCTTAGTTTTCTGAATGTTGAGCTTTAAGCCAACTTTTGCACTTTCCTCTTTCACTTTCATCAAGAGGCTCTTCAGTTCTTCCCTTTCTGCCATAAGGGTGGTGTCATCTGCATATCTGAGGTTATTGATATTTCTCCTGGCAATCTTGATTCCAGCTTGTTCTTCATCCAACCCAGTGTTTCTCATGATGTACTCTGCATATAAGTTAAATAAGCAGGGTGACAATATACAGTCTTGACATACTCCTTTCCCCAATTTGGAACCAGTCTATTTTTCCATATCTAGTTCTAACTGTTGCTTCCTGATCTGCATACAGATCAGGAGGCAGATCAGGTGGTCTGGTATTCCCATCTCTTTCAGAATTTTCCAGTTTGTTGTGGTCCACATAGTCAAAGGCTTTGGCATAGTCAATAAAGCAGGAGTAGATGTTTATCTTGGAGAAGGCAATGGCACCCCACTCCAGTACTCTTGCCTGGAGAATCCCATGGACGGAGGAGCCTGGTAGGCTGCAGTCCATGGGGTCGCTAAGAATCAGACATGACTGAGTGACTTCACTTTCACTTTTCACTTTCATGCATTGGAGAAGGAAACGGCAACCCACTCCAGTGTTCTTGCCTGGAGAATCCCAGGGATGGCGGAGCCTGGTGGGCTGCTATCTATGGGGTCGCACAGAGTCGGACACGACTGAAGCGACTAAGCAGCAGCAGCAGATGTTTATCTGGAATTCCTTTGCTTTTTCGATGATCCAACGGATGTTGGCAATTTGATCACTGGTTCCTCTGCCTCTTCTAAATCCAGCTTGAAATCTGGAAGTTCATGATTCGTGTACTGTTGAAGCCTGCTTTACTAGCATGTGAGATGTGTGCAATTGTGTGGTAGTTTGAGCATTCTTTGGCATTGCCTTTCTTTGGGATTGGAATGGAATGAAAACAGACCTTTTCCAGTCCTGTGTCCACTGCTGAGTTTTCAAAATTTGCTGGTATATTGAATGCAACACTTTCATAGCATCATCTTTTAACATTTGAAGTAGCTCAACTGGAATTCCATCACCTCCACTAGCTTTGTTAGTACTGAAACTTCCTAAGGCCCACTTGACTTCACTTTACAGGATGTCTGGCTCTAGGCTGCTGATCACACCATCGTGATTATCTGGGTCATGAAGATCTTTTTTTTTGTATAGGTCTTCTGTGTATTCTTGGCACCTCTTCTTAATATCTTCTGCTTCTATTAGGTCCATTTCTGTCCTTTATTGAGCCCATCTTTGCATAAAATGTTTCCTTGGCATCTCTAATTTTCTTGAAGAGATCTCTAAACTTTCCCATTTTATTGTTTTCCTCTATTTCTTTGCATTGATCACTGAGGAAGGCTTTCTTATCTCTCCTTGCTATTCTTTGAAACTCTGCATTCAAATGGGTATATCATTCCTTTTCTCCTTTGCCTTTCACTTTTCTTCTATTTACAGCTATTTGTAAGGTCTCCTCAGATAACCATTTTGCCTTTTTACATTTCTTTTCCTTGGGGATAGTCTTGATCCCTGCCTCCTGTACAATGTCATGAACCTCCATCTATAGTTCTTCAGGCACTCTGTCTATCTGATCTATCCCCTATATTACACCACTAAAAACAAAAAAGAACTAAAAATGAATCAGAGTTAAACATAAGACCTGAAACAGTAAAACTCCTAGAAGAAAACATAGAAAAGCTATTGGACATTTGGTCTTGGTCACAATTTTGGTACTGAAGGATCTTATAACCATTGGACAATTTCACTCACTTCCCATGCTAGTAAGGTCATGCTTAAAATCTTGCATGCAAGACATCAGAAATATGTGAACCAAGAACTTCTAGATGTTCAAGCTGAGTTTAGAAAAGGCAGAAGAACCAGAGATGGGATTGCCAACATTCACTGGATCCTAGAGAAAGCAAGGGAATTCCAGAGAAACATCTACTTCTGCTTCATTGACTATGCTAAAACCTTTGACTGTATGGATCATACCAAAGTTTGGGAAGCTCTTAAAGCGATGGGAATACCAGACCATCTTACCTATCTCCCGAGAAACCTGTATGTGGGTCAGGAAGCAACAGTTAGAACCCTTTATGGAAAAACTGATTGGTTCCAATATTGAGAAAGGAGTAGAACAGAGCTGTCTGCTCTCACTCTGTTTATTTAACCTATATGCTGAGCACATCATGAGAAATGCCAGGCTGGATGAGTTATCAACCTCAGATATATGGATGATACCACCCTAATGGCAGAAAACAAAGAGGAACTAAAGAACTTCTTGATGAGGGTGAAGTAAGAGGGTGAAAAAGTCAGCTTAAAACTAAACAACTAAACATTAAAAAAATCTAAGATCATGGCATCGAGCCCCATTGCTCATAGCAAACAGAAGGGGAAAAGGTGGAAGTAGTGACAGACTTCCTCTTCTTGGGCTCTACGATCACTTCAGATGGTGACTGCAGCCATGAAATTAGATGATTGCTTCTTGTTGGGAAATCAATGACAAACCTAGACAGAGTATTGAAAAGCAGAGACACTGCTCTGCTGAGAAAGGTCTGTATAGTCAAGGCTATGGTCTTCCCAGAGGTCACATATAGTTGTGAGAGCTGAGCCTAAGAAGGTAAAGCACCAAAGAACTGATGCCTTCAAACTGTGGTGCTGTTCAGCTTTTCTCTTTGGATTAATAAATACACCCTAAAATTGACTGTGGTGATAGTTGTACAGTTCTCTGAATATATGTTAAAACATTGACTTATGCACTAAAGAGATGAATTGTTTGGTGGTGTATGAGTTATATCTCTATAAAACTGTTATGAAAAAGATAGAGATAGACACACATAGACATAGAGATGAGAAAGAATGAGTGAGACCCTATCCTTCTATAATACAGAGTGACTAAAATAAAGATTTTGAACATTACAGGTAGGATACCATACAAACAAACTGTCATGATCTAAGCTTGGCTTGTCTCTTTAAGCTCATCAATTTCACAACTCTTCCCATTTCATCCTTACTCTAGCTTCTCCCACTGTAACAAACAATTTGAAGTTTTTTTTCTTGAAATTCCCCTCTCATTTAGTTTCATAGTGACAATCATCTTTCAAAAATTGAACTTCTTATAGGAAATCATCTCAGTGTTGGGTGCATCCCTCCATATTGTCCTTCCCTTTTTACCTTCTTCATACTTCTATTGTGCTCTGCGTAACATTTGGACATAGAACATTGGACATGGAACAATGGACTGGTTCCAAGTAGGGAAAGGAGTACATGAAGGCTGTATATTGTCACTTTGCTTATTTAACCTATATGCAGAGTACCTCATGGGAAATGCCAGACTGGATGAAGCACAAGCAGGAATAAAGAGTTCCGGGAGAAATATTAATAACCTCAAACATGCAGATTATACCACCCTATGGAAGAAAGTGAAGAGGAACTAAAGAGCTTCTTGATGAAAGTGAAAGAGGAGAGTGAAAAAGATGGCTTAAAATTCAACATTCACAAAACAAAGATCATGGCATCTGGTACCATCACTTCATGGAAAATAGTTTGAGAAACACTCGAAACAGTGATAGAATTTATTTTCTTGGGGTCCAGAATCAACTGTGGATGGTGACTGCAGCCATGAAATTAAAATACACTTTCTCCTTGGAAGAAAAGCTATGGCCAACCTGGTCAGCATATTAAAAACATCACTTTTCTGACAAAGGTCTGTCTAATCAAAGCTATGGTTTTTCCAGTAATCATGTACAGATGTGATAGTTGGACCATAAAAAGAAAGCTGAGTGCCAAAGAATTGATGCTTTTGAGCTGTGGTGATGGAGAAGACTCTTGAGCATCCCTTGGAAAGCAAAGAGATCAAACCAGTCAATCCTAAAAGAAATTAGTCCCGAATATTCATTGAAAGGACTGATGCTGAAGCTCCAATACTTTGGCTCCCTTACGCGAAAAAGAACTGACTCCTTAGAAAAGACCCTGATGCTGTGAAAGGTTGAAGGCAGGAGGAGAACAGGATGACAGAGGATGAGATGGTTGGATGGCATCACCAACTCGATAGATATGAGTTTGAATAAGCTCGGGGAGTTGATGATGGACAGGGAAGCCTGGAGTGCTGTAGTACATGGGTTGCAAAGAGTCAGACACAACCGAGGGACTGAATTGAACTGATGTAACATTTAACTGTTCTATTCATTTCATTATTTATCATGCCACTTATTCAACCTTGATAATAAAGACAGAATTATTCATCTTTTACTCCAAGGTATGTGAGTTTATCTTAGTGCTTGCAGGATCAAACATACAATAAATATTCAATAAGTGTTAACTGAATGAGTGAATGGCCATTTTTATAAAATTAATGACATCACTCTTGGTAAACTTAATTTCTCTGCATCAAATTATTTTATTTATTTATTTATTTTTTCAACATATAGTCAGGTTTTATTCTTTCTTGTAACTACATCCTAATGAATCAAACAAGTTACTTGACCAGGCTCAAAGTCAAGGGATGGGGAAGTTTATTCCCATTCTATTCTAAGGATCTCCACAGCCATATAGCAAAAAGTGTGGATATGGGAAGGGTAAAGATTTGAAGCCAAGAATTCAGTCAACCATATCCCTTTTAAAAAATTTCCTTGGCTTGAATTGGGATTCCCTGATAGCTCAGTTGGTAAAGAATCCACCTCCTTTATAAACCATTAATAATGATTAGCACTGTCAAGTAACTTTAATAATTTCAGTTCAGTTCAATATATTTGAATTTCAAGTTTCAGTGACTAAAAAATAAAATCATAGATCAAGATGTGGGCATTTTAAGACCTTATATATTGTCCTTTGTTGTTGTCGTTTAGTCGCTAAGTCATGTCTAAACCTTTTGTGACCCCATGGACTGTTGTGAGCCAGGCTCCTCTATCCCCGGAATTTCCCAGGCAAGAATACTGGAGTTGGTTACCATTTCTTTCTCTAGGGTATTTTCCTGATCCTGGGATTGAACTCATGTGTCCTGCACTGCAGGCAGATTCTTTACCACTGAGCCACAGGGGAAGCCCATTTGTCCTTTGAAATTCATACATTACATAGAAGATTTTAATACCCTGAGCCCTCATTAAGCCTCTATATTTAGACTGTGCCCTAAACTGACACTTTTTCTCTCAATGGATAGTCTTAAAATCATGTAAAGTTTTATGATAGGTGTGAAACTAAAAATGTATAAATAATTACAAATTTTATAAAACAAACCATTTTGCTTTTTAAGGAAATTTACTG
Organism: Bos mutus; assembly: GCF_027580195.1. Lineage (NCBI taxonomy): Eukaryota > Metazoa > Chordata > Mammalia > Artiodactyla > Bovidae > Bos > Bos mutus. Next base: position 60,460,022 of record NC_091618.1, read on the forward strand.
AGAATAATTCTGCTTTGAATCTGTGTGCCAAATGGCAATGAAAACATTTTTTAAATCTATGATTTCTTTACCACAATTCAGCTCCTCTGAAATACTCAATGGTTTTTTGATGTCCACTACCAGTAAAGGAGGAAGAAACCAAAATTTAAACTTATTCATGGAGTCTATAGGTCTATGGTAAATCCTTAGTTAATTTTAACTATATCTTTAATGTCATTATCTCTTATGATATAAAAAGAGAATCAGTGTTCAGACCAGTGACCTGAAGACCTCTTAGTATTATCAGTTTTTAAATACTGCAGGCATTTTACCAAGTTTCTATAATAATTCCAAGAGATAAAAGAAATCAAGTATGTTAACAATACTTCAAGTGACTGAGGTGATGAAAATTATTTAGATAATTAAACTTCAATTATTCAGAATAATTTCTGGCTTAAAACTGTAGTTTGAGTGAATGCTTTGATACTTCAGGGTTAATGGCATCAAATGTATCTAATATTACATACATAACTTCCAAATAATTGAGTATAATGCAATACCAAAGGGTAATATGATAGTCATGTCAAGTGTTGCATTAGAGATGGTGGTTCTTTTTATTACAGTTAAGAACTGCTAGAGATTATGTAAGAGGGACCACTGAAGCTACTCTTTCATGTTGTCTCCTATAATTCCATAGCAAGTATTAAGGCATGGTGGATGGTTCAGAGACTATGCTGGATGGTAACCTACCCAGGGTAAAGATCACATGAGGGATATGTCATACCATTTTACTATGCAAACAAATAAAAAAGACTGGGATCCTGAGAACAAGGTAGCCTTGTATTTATGTGCCAAATGAAAACAGCAACTGGAAAATAATTCGTGTTCAATGATACAAAAACTTCCAAAAAGTGAAGGATAAACAATTAAGAATTCACACTTTCAACTTCTGACACATCCTAGGGTCTCTAAACTTATTTCCCCCATCTTTATTAAGGCAGCAGATTTTCATGATCCTAGAGAATATTGCTATTGCTTTTGCTGTAAGAGTCACTTTATCACCTATAATTGGAGCAAGACTCTAAGAATAGAAAAATTGATATAAGACAAGAAGCTGACAGGTTGTACCAAACTGTCTCCCCATCCATTTTACCATCTGCTATTATTTTGAATTTTAAAGCCTATTCAGTTTTCTAAATTTAAAGAGATTTCATCAGGATTAAAACATGACAGTTTGTGTTGAGTCTTTAATTCTCAGTGCACAGTAAAGTTGACACTTATTAAACACCTTTTCTGGAGAAGGGCATGGCAACCTACTCCAGGAATCTCCACAGCCTGGCAGGCTAAAGTCCATGGGGTCACAAAGAGTCGGACATGACTGAAGAGACTTAGCACAGCAAACACCTCTTCTAAACCCTCTGTCTTAAAAAGTAATATATATATGAATATAAATCAAAAAGAATTCTCAAAATTGCAAGTTTAGTTAAAACACATATTTCTTCATTAATAGAAAGGCATTTATTTATTAATTGCTTAGTAAATTAGGATAGCTATCTTCATGGACAGATTTTATAGCTAGAGAACTAGTTAGATAGTAAATAGATATTTGGCAGCTTAATATTTCAATATGTTAATTTTCATGCTACCTCACTCATAAAATTTCTTTTCATGTTCTCCTTTTACCATTCTAGGAAGCTGGACATCAATTAGCCACTGACTTTGGAAGAAGGGGTCATAGTAGAACCAAGAAAGAAATGACACATGCTTCAATGTATGTTTTAGAAGCATGGTCTAAGTATTGACCAAATTTTGCATGTATAATTGGAGAGAGACTTTTAAAAAATCATTCTCTAACTCAAGGAGAAAAAGGGAGCCACACAAATGGGGCAGGGAATACACATGAAGATTTTGTACGATGGGTGTGCCAAGGAGCTGTGCAGGGCTCAAGTGACATCCATTTTTTGTGTGTGTGTTTGTTTTTTTTCTGGATACTGTTAGTTGGTTGAGAAGGACACTAAGCAACAGCAGCCACTTGATCTTCTGGGGAACTCACAGAAGGCAACGAGTTTCCTCTGTTGTCCGAGACTCATCCCCAGTGGACCAATCTCCTATTTAATAGCAGAAGATAGCTTAAACTCTCTTTTAATAGAATTTAGGGTCTGAAAACCTAGAAAGTTCAAGTAGTAAGAGATAAGAAAAAGATTCTCTGTTCCATCTGACCAAAATTGGACTAAGTTGGAGATCTTTGCCAGGATAATAATTTGGTTGATTTATCCTACTGTGTATTTAAATCAGTGTCACAGAGACTTACAGAACAAGGAGGTCTGCTCACTTTTAGGTTTATAAGCAGTCTGATCATTCAGACCTTCAATCTGATCACTTTTCAAGGAAAAATAATGGATAAGGACCATAAATCCAAGGTTCAAATTCCTGTATGGCTGCATAATAACTGTCTGCTTGCAAACAAAAGGACTGTCACCACTAAATCTACATTTGATAAGTTCCTTTTCTGTAATTCATATGACTTGCTTACAAAAGTAATAAAATATAAAGGAAAACTTTTAAAAAATGTTGCTAAGATATCTGTTCTGGGTGCTCCAGGGAGATGCTACAGGAGGTGTGTGTTGAGGTGAAGAGGGATCCCTGAGGATGGGGCTGGGAGAGACCCCCACACCCTGCATGTGAACACCCTGCTTTCAGATCACTCATACTGAAACTCCAAGTAAGATTTCATATGAATAAGTTTCAAATCTAACCAACTCTGAAAATTATAGAAAGAATATATATATATATACACACTATTAATTAGAGAACACTATGTTAAGTATCAGAAAACTTTATTTAGCTTTTCCTATAAAAGGGGAATGATAACACTCCCTCAAATTATTATAAGGCAATTTTATGGATGAAATAAAATCATGCATTCAAAAGGATTTTAAAAAGGTAAAATCTCCATATATATTTAAGTGTTGATTTACCATGTTTTCTAAGCTCTTTTATAAGTGGATAGCTGATCCAACTGAATAACTTGGGATTACTTATGGCAATGCTTTTAAAATGCTAGAATTTTAGGATTTTTGTTTGTTTGTTTGTTTGCTTTACTTACTGACAGATAATAGATGCATGTCTTCAAATTTCTGCCTTTTATGCGAGGTAACACAATTGAAGTCCCATAGCTAGGTCTCTACATACAGAAGTGCACTTATGTGAGTGTGTGGTCATCAAATTTCAACGAAGCCATGTTAACTGGAGCTTTGAACTTAAAAAAAAAAAAAAAAAGGCCTTTTGTAGATATAAAGTAACATTATTAATACATCTGGTGCAGTTATCTCAGCCGATCAGATTAGGTGTCTAATGAAACCAAGATCAAGTGTTTGCTCCTCTAGAGAGTTGTTAGCCTTGAACACATGTGTTTATAGACTTGATCTTATCTGGAACTGCATTCAGTTTTCTCTAAACACTAATCAAAGAACCAGAACCCTCAGCCAGGAGAGATAAGAGATTACAGCTTTCCAGATACAGTTAATTTCATTTGGCAAAGATTTCTTTTAAAAATACATGGCCCTAAGTTGATCTATAGCATCACCTCTTTACATAAGATAAATACATTAAAATATAAAGTCCTTATAACACTCGTATTTTGTCTGTAGAAAAATAAAAACCTAGGAGAAAACTACCTTACTTAGATAAAGTCATTACATTGTTTAAGTAAAAGCATGCATGCAAAGCATACAAAGACATTTTGATATCTCATTCACTCTACAAATGCAAGGTATCCATAGTATGATCACTTCTGATGTAGTTATTGCTGTAACATAGTCATTTTTCTCATATAGTCTTTGGGTTACAAAGCCAAAATTCAAATATTTATTAAGTTATTAAATGTATCTAGAATTTTATAAGTATTTAATTCATTTTGAGGCTACTAATTAATATCCAATGTTACATACTTATAATGCTAGCCAGTGTATCCTTCTGAAGAATTTGTTGTGTTATTCCAGTATCTGAGTTTATCTTCCAAATGGAAAATGCTTTATCCTGAGAGCTTCCATAAAATGTATCCTTTGAATTAGGTTATTTTTTAAACACTCTTGGTGAAAATATTCATAAATTATTCCAGATATCAGAAGTAAACTGAAACTGTCTTGGGCAAAGAGGCATGCAAGTTGCATAGTTACAGCAGAAAGTTCCAGAATTCACTCTATTTCCTCTAAGGCTCTAGCTTATTTTAAACTCTTGTCTGGCTAATGGGAAGTACTCTTGTGGCTAGCCTTTGTGATAAAGAAAACTACTCATTAGCCTTGAGAATACAGGATAGAAGTGTTGGAGCTGAGGTGCTAGAGCACTTCATTTCCCTGGGGAGAAGTGCCTGGTCACCAGCGTTATTATTAGTGAATGGTGACTGACCCAATCGATGTGCAGTTATTCCATGAGTCTGGGATAGCAGGGAATAAACTCCTTGAACTTCTGAACCTCAAATTTCCACATTTTCTCTCCTTAAAGCATCTCAGAAATAAACTAGCCAATAGGCATCTTTGCTGTAAGATAAGAAGTGATTTGGAGAGAATTCCTTGGTGGTCCAATGGTTAGGATTCCATGCTTCCAGAGCAGGGAGCACAGGTCTAACTCTTGGTCAGGGAACTAAGATCCTACAAGTTACACAGTGCAGCCAGAAATTAAAACAAAATGGTTTGGTGAAAGTTGAACAATTAAGTTTCTTGAGCAGAATATTTGGACTGTGGCAAGGTGACTAAATATCCATGCAAGTAAAGTTGGTCTTAAATTTGAGTCAAGTTCAGCTATGGAGCTCTAGTTCTTTCCTCTAGCTTCTATTATCCTTGGTGAAGAGTGGCTTGTTCATGGTTTGAGTTTGGAAGACTAGCAAGCAGTTTAGAGGATTGTTTCAGCTTTAAATCAGTCCATAAACTTTTTTTTTCCAGTGGAAACAGTGTCAGATTTTTTTTTTTTTTTTTTTTTTGGGCTCCAAAATCACTGCAGATGGTGACTGCAGCCATGAAATTAAAAGACGCATACTCCTTGGAAGGAAAGTTATGACCAACCTAGATAGCATATTCAAAAGCGGAGACATTGCCAACAAAGGTCCATCTAGTCAAGGCTATGGTTTTTCCTGTGGTCATGTATGGATGTGAGAGTTGGACTGTGAAGAAGGCTGAGCACAGAAGAATTGATGCTTTTGAAGTGTGGTGTTGGAGAAGACTCTTGAGAGTCCCTTGGACTGCAAGGAGATCCAACCAGTCCATTCTGAAGGAGATCAGCCCTGGGATTTCTTTGGAAGGAATGATGCTAAAGCCGAAACTCCAGTACTTTGGCCACCTCATGCAAAGAGTTGACTCATTGGAAAAGACTCTGATGCTGGGAGGGATTGAGGGCAAGAGGAGAAGGGGACGACAGAGGATGAGATGGCTGGATGGCATCAGAGACTCGATGGATGTGAGTCTGAGTGAACTCCGGGAGTTGGTGATGGACAGGGAGGCCTGGTGTGCTGCGATTCATGGGGTCGCAAAGAGTCAGACACGACTGAGTGACTGAATTGAACTGAACCCTGAGCTCCTGAAATTATAATTCTTAATCAATATTAACTGCTACCATACACTGAAACTTCTCCAGACACAAGATAACAGGAACACTTGAATCTTACTACTTAAAACACCTTCCAGGAACTTAGTTAAGGGAGATTTTTTTTTTTTCTTTTCATTTATTCAGTGACTTATTCACTGGAAAAAAAAAAAAACAAAACAGTAATTGAGTACTTTGTATGATTCAGACTTCATTCTATATGTTGGGATTCAGGAGTGACCAAAAAAACAAGATCTTTGCCCTCACAGTATTTTATTGTAGAAAACAGATAAAGAAAAATAAATAAACAAATAAAAAAGCAAGTGTATACGTTAAAATGTTTCATTTATTCTCATTAATAACCATCTTTAACTCCTTTGGCTTTCCTCCTAACCTAAGAATTTGATGATGCAGTAGCCCACAAAGACACATTTGAACAAATGACTATTACATTCATGCATAACCCTCCCTTTCATTTCCCCTGTAAAACAATATTTTACATGAATTAAGATTAATTACTTTTTGGTTGGTTTGGATTTACATTTTTCCAAACTGAAGAAGACATTATCAGGATCTCTACTGTGTCTTCTACTTGGAACAGAGCAGGACTCTGTGGTCCTTATCCCCACAACCACTCCATGTCTTTCTGTGTGGAAAAATTTTAGCCCAAGAATAAGATTAATCAGAGAAGTGAGAAAATGCAGAAACAAAAGAAAATAAAGGAGACCATGTATTAATAGTGTGGTCATTAAGCATAGTTGAGGACCTTTAGTTCCTTCTCAAGGGCTATAGATAGTAATAATATTCTGAGCCAAATCCTGTGAGCTGTTTTATAGATACTGAATCCTCATCAAGTGGAGGAAGTTAATTCATGATGACCTGACAGCAGTCATGATATAAACCGCCAAAATTCTGAGAACTGGCCTCAGGGAAATGCAAACAAACGAAACCATGGAACTGAAGATTAACTGTAAACAATCAGGATGACACTTATCAGACTGCTGATTACTAATTTCCAGATGACTGTCTAGCTGACTGTGCTGTTCTGCATGTAGCCCCCTCCCTCTGGCTATAAAGGCTCTTCCCCACTGACTGTCAATGTGGGGGAGTTGGTCTTTGGAGAGGAGTCCACCTTCCTCTTCACCCCTATTGCTGGCATCCAAAATAAAGCAAACTCTTCTTGCCTTTCCTTTCCACCAAGTTTGCCCTTTAATGGCTTTTGAGTGGTGAGCAGCCAGACCCCATTTTAGTTATATCCTCACTTGATCAATGTCAAGAAGTATTAATCTGAGAATATAAAAAGATCTATTTTCTGATCTAGAATGTTATTTAGTAACTGAGTTGTTTGGTTTTATTTTTGTCATGAGGAAGAAATTGACTTTTTATTTTATATCCCTTTACTTTTCACATGAAAACAATTTATTCTTGTTAGGTGGAAAGAATGCTCTGTGTTTCAGCAATTTTTGAAGGAGTGTTCCTACACATTTTAAATGATTAGTTAATCCAGGGAAAAGTTGGACTCATGTGAGGAAGATCTTATTTTCATTGCTTTTAGCTATCACATGATGAAAAATACTATAGCAGTGGTTGAGAACATTTAGGAAGAAAAAATGTCTTGAAAATGACTTATTTCATTATATGAAAAGACCCTTTTAGCTTTTGTAGACCTAGAGTTTTAAATAATTGTGAAACTTAAATTTGACATATATTCTACCTTTGGTAGTTTCCCTATAAGCCTGTTTGAAATAGCTAGGCTGTTATCTGCTCCTGCCACATTTCTTCTCATTGCATAATACTGCACCCCCTAGTAAAGGAGTTTCATACCCTATTACCACACTTTCTAGTTCATTTCATTGTTCACAGCAGTGAATAACATATCTAGTGTTGCAATACTCTTTCTCTTATAACTTTTGGGGTTTTAGTTCTTCTCATATGTGTTTTTAAAAAAGTGTGTCATATGTACAGTTGACCCTTGGACAAAATGGGTCTGAAGTGTGAGATTCCACCTATAGGCAGATTGTTTTCAAAAAATATGCAGGAAAGATTTTTTTGAGATTTGTGACAATTTAAAAAAACTCACAGGCAAATTACATTACTTACAAATATTGAAAAAAATTAAAAGATATGTCATGAATGTATTAAATAGTATATACAATAGTTTATCTTTTACTACCATAAAATATATACTATAAATATTTAACTATATCAATACTTATACACACACACACAGATCATATATAACACCATTCCCAAGAAAAGGAAATGTAAACAAATGTAAAGATGCAGTATTGAATCATAACTAAATAAAATTAAACATAGTATACAGTGTACTACTATAATAATTTTGTTGCGAACTCCTTTGCTATTGTCATGAGCTCAAGTGTTGGGTGTTCTGATTAAAATACCATGTGACAGTAATAATCACTGTATGAGCAGTTTGTCTCTCCAGTAAATTGCAGATCATAGCAAAAAGTGATGTCTCAGGGCCCCTGTGTATTTTTCATCATGTTTAGTGCATTACTATATGCCTTGGATAATATTGTAGGACCCATACAAAGCAACACTAGTGATGCTGGAAGTGCTCCCAAGAAGCAGAGAAGAATTATGACATGTAAAAGTTAAAGTACTTGATATGTACTACAGAATAAAGTCTATACCTGTGGTTTCATATTGTTTCTAGAATAATGAATCCAATGTAAGGACCACTGTCCATTCTAAAGGAGATCAGCCCTGGGTGTTCTTTGGAGGGAATGATGCTAAAGCTGAAGCTCCAGTACTTTGGCCACCTCATGCGAAGAGTTGACTCATTGGAAAAGACTCTGATGCTGGGAGGGATTGGGGGCAAGAGGAGAAGGGGTCGACAGAGGATGAGATGGCTGGATGGCATCACCGACTCAGTGGACATGAGTTTGAGTGAACTCCGGGAGTTGGTGATGGACAGGGAGGCCTGGCATGCTGCGATTTATGAGCTCGTAAAGAGTCAGACACAACTGAGCGACTGAACTGAACTGAACTGAACAAAAGAAAAGGAAATTTATGAAGCTGTGTCAAGTAGGCACAAAAACCTTGTACTTTGTGTGAAATATTTTTTTATCTCATATTTAAAGTGTAGTTATATGTGGGTGTGGAAAATTCTTAAAGAAAGAATACCAGACCACCTAACCTGACTCTTGAGAAAACTGTATGCAGGTCAAGAAGCAACAGTTAAAACCGGATATGGAACAACTAACTGGTTCCAAATTGGGAAAGGAGCACATCAAGGCCATATATTGTCACCCTGTTTACTTAACTTATATGCAGAGTACATACATGTGAAATGCTGGGCTAGATGAAGCACAACCTGGAATCAAGACTGTTAGGAGAAATATCAATAACCTCAGATATGCAGATGACACCACCCTATGGCAGAAAGTGAAGAACTAAAGAACCTCATGATGAAAGTGAAAGAGAAGGAAAAAATTGGTTTAAACTTAATATTCAAAAAACTAAGACCATGGCATCTTGTCCTATCACCTCATGGCAAATAGGTGGGGAAACAATGGAAACAGTTACAGACTTTATTTTGAGGGGGCTCCAAAATCACTGCAGATAGTGACTGCAGCCATGAAATTAAAAGACGTTTGATCCTTGGGAAAAAAGCTATGACCAACCTAGACAGCATATTAAAAAGCAGAGACATTACTTTGCCAACAAAGATCTGTCTAGTCAAAGCTATGGTTTTTCCAGTGGTCATATACGGATGTGTGAGTTGGACCATAAAGAAAACTGAGCACCAAAGAATTGATGCTTTTGAACTGTGGTGTTGGAAAAAACTCTTGAGAGTCCCTTGGATTATAAAGAGATCCAACCAGTCAATCCTAAAGGAAATCAGTCCTGAATATTCACTGGAAGGACTGATGTTGAAGCTGAAACTCCAATACTTTGGTCACCTGATGTGAAGAACTGACTCCTTAGAAAAGTCCCTAATGCTGGAAAAGAATGAAGGCAGGAGGAGAAGGGGATGACAGAAGATGAGATGGTTGGGATCATCATTGACTGGATGGACATGAGTCTGAGCAAGCTCCAGGAGACTTGAACTAAACTGAATTGAACTGTAGCCAGTTTGCATAAATACCTTGTACTTGGTGTGATTTATATATATATATATATATATATATATATATATATATATATATATATATAAAAAATTTTAAAATGTGGTTTTATGTGGGTATAGGTTTTGTATATGAAAAATAAACCTATACATTCTAATATGATTGGAGGAAAAATGAAGTCATTATATGACAACTTAAAGTAAAAGAAAGGTGAAGGATCTAAAGCTGGAGATTCAACCCTGGCAAAGGATGGTTTGATAAATTCAGACAGAAGTTTGGCTTTAAAAAAGATGTCTAAATAACAGGATAAGTAGATTCTGCTAACCAAGATACAACAGAGAAATCCCAGACATCATTTAAAAATTGTTGAAGAGGAAGGATATCTGTTTGAACAGGTTTTTAATGCAGATGAGTGCATGCAAAGTCATGTCTGACTTTCTGATACACCATGGACTATAGCCTGCCAGGCTCCTTTTTCTGTGGGATTCTTCAGGTAAGAATACTGGAGTGGGTTGCCATGCCCTCCTCCAGGGGATTTTCCTGACCCAAAGATTGAACCTGAATCTCTTATATCTCTTACAGGTGGGTTTCTTTACCACTAGCAGATAAATGTGCCTTATTCAGGGGCCAGGGAGGGGGGAATGACTTGAGAGACATCTATTAGTAAGGAAGAGAAGTGAGCACCATGATTTAAGGCAGCAAGGGGTAGGTTAACTCTACTATTTTGTGAAAATGCAGTTGGGTTTATGATAGTGATGGAAGCAAGATAGGAAGGAAAGATGAAAGTGGGGAAGTATCAGAAGAAATCTGTTCTACAATTACTTAGCTCTCTGCTTTGGGACAATTCCTGATTGCAACAGAAAGCTAGAGTCACTGCAGTTCCTGACAGTGTTGGGGAACAGCAGACGAAGAGATGAGAGCCAGAGAGAGGTGAAGTAACCATCATTTGAAGGAGCTGAGCAGAGTGGACCCCAGAAGTTCATGTCTGGGCCACTGTAATTTTATAGCTGAGAGCAGCACTCAACACAAACAAAGACTAACAGAGGCTTTCCAATAGCAACTACAATAAAAACTATGGAGTTGAAAATGAGAATAAGAAAACAGAGAGCAATGAGAAAATGAGAAATAGGTAATAAGAAAATAGAAATCAAGCATTCTTGGAGAAAGAACAATGCTCCAGGACATTTTGTTCTGACTCATTCGAAATAAATGGATCATTTTAACACTGCATTTACACCTTTGATATCCAGCTAAGACAAAGCAAAGGCCTGAACCTTAAAAGCAAGAGCCATGCCTTGATCACATGTACCTGCTAACTGAAAATTGGCACTTTCCATCTACCTCTACAAGGATTAAATAATGAGTCATGGCAGATGCTGACCTTCAATATCCCTGAAAGGATTTCAGGCCAGAGGTCAGAAATGAGGCAACCTATACTCTGGGAAAAACTGGCAGAACAGGTCTTCAGATAGTGAAATATTTTCAGGAGAAAATTTTATGAGCCTAATTCTTGCATCTCCTCATATCTAGAAAAGCAGTAAAATCATGTACAGTGATGTTTGTGCCTCATGACTAGCAGCAACCCTTTGCAAAAATTGTATACTTGATTGCATACACCCCACCCCTCTCACAGACCTTTCCTCATCTTTTTGGAACAGTTTCTCAGAGCTTCCTGAAATGCTGTCTCTCAAGCCATAGTCCTCATATTGCCCAAAATAAAAATGTAATTCACAACTCTCACTCTTTTTTTTTTTTTTTTTTTTTAGTAACATACCCTCTTCACTACATATATATATACACACATACATTTCTTCTTGAGAGCAATTTCCCAGAGCTATCTGAAAAGCTGTTTATCAACAGCCTATAGTCCTCACAAAGCCCCCAAATAAAACTGAACTCATAGTTTTTTATTTTTGTTTTTGTGTGTGTGTGTGTGTGTGTGTGTGTGTGTGTTTCAGTCAACACCTCTTGAGGCAGGAGTTAGAAGGGCCCCAGGATGAACAGTTTCTCCCCTGTGCACAGAAACTCTATGACAGCAAAATCTTCAAAAAAGCAAGAGGATGGATGAGACTGGGCACTCCCCAAATAAGCGCTAAAAGACCAAATATTCTTTATCCTCAAATTTAAGGATACCTCCCTGACTACACATGTGCCGAAAGTTTCCTTGGAGGTCAAAAAGGGAGGGAGTGCCACCCCATAGTAAGTGATACCAACCTATCCATAGGCCTCTTCAATAGAATCCACCTTGGCTAAGTGATGCCCACTCACACAGGGGAGGACCCTGAGATAAACCAAATATGGATTCAGAACCAGGCAAAGCAAGATAATTGGTCAACAGAAACCCAGAAAAATGCCCCATAAAAGTGATTCAAACTACCACAAAGGCAAGACTCTATGAATCCAACATTTTGTGTCTATCCACAAGTACTGTTTTTCCTTCTAATAAACACTTACTTGTTTTACTTCTTTCTGTCTTTACGTGGAAATTCATTTCTATGCAATTGACAGGCCAGGGCCTTGTCACTGGCTACTGGTCTAGTGACTAGGATTCCATACTCTCACTGCCACAGCCTGACTTCAGTCTCTGGTTGGGAACTGAAATCCTGCTTCAAACAGCTGTAAGCTGAGGCCCCCTGAGGCTGAAGCAGGAAGTAAATGGGCCCCCCAATCAGGGTAAAGCTTGATTTTCAATAGGTTCATGCTCTGACAGAAACTCCAAGACAGGACTAGCAGAGCAATTAAGGGAGGAGGCTGGACTCTGCACAGACTGCTCTGGTCCGGGTGCAGGTTGGAATTTCCAGACATGAGACAGAATGAGAGGGAAATAAAGTTTATTAGAGTGGGAGATGCTGTTACAACAGTGGGCTAGCTCAAGGGAGAACAGACGTTGAACAGGGGTCCTTAATCCACTTGTAAAATCAGGGTACAAGGGGTGAGATGGGGTCTTGCAGGTCGTTTTCTGATTGGATGAGGCATGTATACTGGGTAAAGGAAGAGTAGGGCAAATACCTTCTCCCTATGGGGTAAGAGGGGAGACAGTTTATACTGTTCCATTAGCAGTTACAACATGGAGGGTGGAAGGATGATAAGGGTCTGCTTTTTCTGTTCCTGCATTCCAAGACCCTCCTTGGTTTTATCTGCTCTTTCATCTTTGGGTCACCATACAGATCACATATTTCTCATCCCCCAAATCAGGAGAACTCCTCAACCATACAATGCACAGAAAAGGCCCCTTGGAGGCCAAAGGGGAGTCCTTTCAAGGGATGTTCTACCCATGGGCTTTTGCAGCAGAATCCATCTTGGCTAAGAGATTCATACACCAAGATTCATCCTCCCATAAACATGGGAGCATCCTAAGATACAACAAATATGGACTCTGAACCAGGCAAATCATAAGGATTGGCCAAAGGAAACTCAGAAGAAATTGCCCATATGAGTGATATAAACTGCCATGTGGGAGCAAGTCAGGGATTCTCTCTCAGTCTGCCCAAGTGTCTATCCTCAGGTACTGTACTCTTTTTCCTCCTCATAAATACTTTGCTTCACTATTTTTGTTAAGGGATGCACACTGATTGAAACTGCCCACCCTGGCCAGGCACCATAATAACTATTTGCATGAGCTGTTTTATGACAGGAGATCCTGATAAGGAATACGGAACTAATAAGCCACTACCAACCGGAAGAGTTTGGGGAAGGTCGAAAGGAGACACCACGTGTCCGTCCACTTCCCAGAATCCCTCTTGCTAGCATCCATCTTGGCTGAGCCATGCGTGCGCCACCAGGAAAGACTCTGAATTAGAGTGATTGGCCAAAGACCACCCGGAAACTAATCCCATCACCATAAAACCCGAGACTGTGAGCCACAACTGTTCTCCTGGGTTCTCTTACCCTACTGCTCTCCACCTGGGTTCCCTTTCCCAATAAAATCTCTTGCTTTGTCAGCAGATGTGTCTCCTCGGACAATTCATTTCCAAGTGTTAGACAAGAGCCCAGTTTCAGGCCCTGGAAGGGGTCCCCCTTCCTGCAACACTTTCTGCCTTTGTGGAAATTTCTTTCTGCAAAGTCGCAGAGCTAGGGCCTTTGTCACTGACCACTGGTTTAGTGGCTAGAATCTGGTGCTTTCACTACAGCGACCCAGCCCCTCTCTGGCTAGGAACTCAGGCCCTGCTCCAAGCTATTGCAAGCCGAGGCCACCTGAGGTCAAGACCAGAGACTCTGTCTTCTTGCTTCTTCTTGTATAACTTAGTCCCTCTCTATAGGTGAGATGGGGACTAAAGAGAGAGGAATACCTTCTCTTTTCCTGGTCAGGACCTTCCTCTGGAGAGTGAGCCTTCGTTATGGAAAGGCTCTAGAACTATTTCACAAGGATTACTCTTTCCATCTCCCTGCTAGAGACACTGGGGGTCATTGAATCTTTGAGAATCTGGTATAGTTCCTAAAAGTAAAGCCAATAAAAGAGCAGGGCATCTTTATGATGGCATCTCCTAGATGTCTCATTGTCATGCTGGTACACTATTGGCCTCCAGCAATTTGTCAAAATTCTTTGAAGTGTTTCTACCAGTTTATACTCCAGGTCTCCACTACAACTCCAGATTAGTCTGTTTATTTTAGGGTTGCAACATTCCCTGAAAACTCAGGTCTCTAATGTGTAAGTGAGGAAAAATAATTTTTCCTCTACCCTTCTGAGTTCTTGGTTGACATCCTTTTTAATAAAAGACAAATTAATAAAGAGAAAGAAAATTTTATATAATAAATACCTCACATATGCATGTGTGAATAAAAACTATTGCCTGTTTTATCAGTAAATAATGTGTACTTAAAGCTATGGCATTACAGACTCTCTGAAGATAAGTACTAAGGGAACACAGGATGGAAAGAGAATGCTGAAGCCACTCCCAAGAGTGTATACCCTGACGAGATCCTGGATGAGACAGCACAGGATACTGGCTCCAGATAGCAGAGGTTCATCTCAAAGCAATGATTTCAATGAGCCCAGACTTTGCATCCTCCCAAATACAGAAAAGCACTAGATTCATTAACTTGAGATGTCTGATTTTCTTTGATTAACAGTAATCTTCTGATGTTCTGACTACCTGATCTTTTTTTGCAAAACTCCTATATATCCTGGCTTCCCACCCCTACTCCTCACCTTCTTCTGAATAGTTTCTCAGCATTATCTAAAATGCTGTGTCTCCAGCTTGAAATCCTCAGAATATCCACAGAATAAAAAGTAACTCTCAACTTTTAGGTTGTGCATTTTTTTTCAGTCAACACATGAGAGACACTTAAGGACAGTGCATAACTCCCTGAGACAGTCAAAGCCATCACTTTAAATATTATATTCAGTTAAAGACAAAAGAAATATATTAAAGGCAGGGAGGGAAGCAATTAAGTCAGGTGAGAGGAGGAAAAGCTTGGTAAACAAAGGTTGCTAGGCAAGCAGATAAGTCTCTCAAGTGAAAAAGTTGTCCCTGGTAATAGCTCTCTTCCTGGTACAGGCCCCTTTCTAATGTAAATTGCCTTTATAAATGTAGATTTTCTTTACAAAAGGGTAACTTCTACTCTGTTTTCAGAGGGTTCCCCCCCCTGCTCCCCGCTATGCACTTTATCAAAAATAATCAGCTCAAAATAATCCTTATGCCAAATAAGTATATTTGGGGATGGCATATTCTTCTACTTTTCAAATGCATCCAAGAAAAATTGTTTTTCAGACCACGCATATGTCAGAGCTGGAACTGAACTCTTAATTTTCAGATTTCATTTTCCAATTGACTGTTATTCATATATAGAAATATGACTGATTTTTAAAATAATCTTATATGCACAACATTGCTAAATTAGTTCTAAATTAGTTCTAATACTTTGTATTTGTTGAAGCCACTGAATTTTCTATGTATGCAAACATGTTTTCCGAAAGCAATGGGAGTTTTTCTTTAAATCTACAGCTTAGTGATTTTAAAGCTGATATCTGGAGAACGAAAAGTTTAGGAGAAATCAAAGGCGAAGATGCCGAATTTAAACAGTCTTATGGTCTTATGGGGGACAAATATCGGAGGAGAGACCTCGGGCTTTGAATCTAACTCTGAAAGTCTAGACCAGATTTTCTAAAATTAACATTGTATTCTTAATCTCAGGTTGCATTATAATTATTTGTTCTCACTTTAAGAGGCTTTCATAAACAAAACTAAATAATTATAACAATTTTCCAGTTTCTCAAATAATTGATATCATTTAATTCACAATATTTAGTTAAGAGTACTGGAGTGGGGTGCCATTGCCTTCTTCATTAGTTAATAATAATCAGTGTCAAATTGAGGTAGGAGGTAGATGCGCCATCACCGCCCACCCCTCCTTCCCCCACGCCCATCCCTGCCCTAGAGTAAGCAGCTGGAGTTTGTTGCCTGTGGATAGAAACTCCAAAATATCAATTGCAAAACAACGGAAAGAGGAGGCTGGGCCCTGCCCACAGTAAGAGATAAGAGATCAAGTGTTTCTTATTTTCTAAGTCAAGGAGAGGACCCTGACTAGAAAGCTCCTTGGAGATCAAACTAGGAGTGATGTCAATCTATCCACTGGCCTCCTTGCTGGAATCCATCATGGCTGAGAGATGCATCTGCACACAGGGGAGGACTCTGAGATAAATCAAACATGGACTCTGTTCTGTTCTGTTCAGTCACTCAGTCGTGTCCGACTCTTCGCGACCCCATGAATCGCAGCACGCCAGGCCTCCCTGTCCATCACCAACTCCCGGAGTTCACTCAAACTCACATCCATCGAGTCAGTGATGCCATCCAGCCATCTCATCCTCTGTCGTCCCCTTCTCCTCCTGCCCCCAATCCCTCCCAGCATCAGAATCTTTTCCAATGAGTCAACTCTTTGCACGAGGTAGCCAAAGTACTGGAGTTTCAGCTTTAGCATCATTCCTTCCAAAGAAATCCCAGGGCTGATCTCCTTCAGAATGGACTGGTTGGATCTCCTTGCAGTCCAAGGGACTCTCAAGAGTCTTCTCCAACACTGCACTTCAAAAGCATCAATTCCTCGACACTCAGCCTTCTTTACAGTCGAACTCTCACATCCATGCATGACCACAGGAAAAACCATAGCCTTGACTAGACGGACATTTGTTGGCAAAGTAATGTCTCTGCTTTTGAATATGCTATCTAGGTTGGTCATAACTTTCCTTCCAAGGAATAAGCGTCTTTTAATTTCATGGCTGCAGTCACCATTTGCAATGATTTTGGAGCCCCCAAAAATAAAGTCTGACACTGTTTCCACTGTTTCCCCATCTATTTCCCATGAAGTGATGGGACTGGATGCCATGATCTTCGTTTTCTGAATGTTGAGCTTTAAGCCAACTTTTTCACTCTCCACTTTCACTTTCATCAAGAGGCTTTTTAGTTCCTCTTCACTTTCTGCCATAAGGGTGGTGTCATCTGCATGTCTGAGGTAAATCACAATGACGGGTCAAAGGAAACTCTGAAGAAATACCCCATAAAAGTGATTCAGACTATCACGTGGGCATGACTCCCTCTCTGATCCTGACCATGTGTCTATCCACACATATTCTTTTTCCTCCTAATAAACACTTTACCTGTTTCTCTACTTTCCAACTTTGTGGGAATTCTTTTCTGCACAGCTGATGGGCTAGGACTTTGTCAATGGGCCAGCACTCCAGTGACTAGGATTCAGCACTCTCATTTCTGAAACCCGACCTCAATCTCTGGCCAGGAAAAGAAACCCTTTCAAACCACTGCAGGCCAATGCCACCGGAGATCAAAATCACAAAGCTAGAAAAAATGCACTAGTGAGTTTGGTGCCCATTATTCAAGGGGAAGCATTCCATGGATTGCAGGCAAACAGTGCCTCACAAGCAGTGGTTCATTCTTCCTTAGGCATTTTGGGCAAGAGTGAGTTTTACAGAGGACTAGAAGGGGTAACATGAGAACAGGCCATGTTTTGCTAGGGTTGCATATCTTACCTTATTTTAGAGAGATCAAGAGCAAAGAATAATGGAGCCCAGAGTAGGCCTGGCATTTAGGATTGGATAACTGTATAGACTGTTTCTGATTAAGTAGAGCATTTAAAGTAACATGAAAGTTTGGTTTGCTGATATTCTACGTGGATAAAGAGGAGTCCCTTTTAAGCCTAAAAATTTATGTACACACCAGGAATGTTAAAAGATAAAATCTAATGCAGAAATCAAAAGAAAATCAATGAAAATGGACATAGAATACAGGAGTCAAATACCATTCTTATAAGAAGTGGACTTTATGATATCAATGACTAATAAATAAGGTGACAAAATATGTAGCCTTATTAGAAAATTGGATACTATATAAAAATTCACATGTATATTTAAGAACCACAAAAATCCAATAACTGAAAATAACATCTTACCTGAGGATTTAGATAGCAGGATGGACAGTGTGAAAGAGAGGAGTAGTTTATTACTCATATAAATCAGCTATTCTGATTGAAATATGATAGAAATAAAAGAATTAAAATACAGAAAAAAGAGCACATGCTCAAGATATGATAAAGAGAAATAATTGTCTATAACACAGATATGTTTCCTGTCTAAAAACTCTTCAGACTCCAAGTTCATGAAAATAGTCAACTAAGGTTAAAATTTTTTTTTCATAACAAAATACATGTCCATCTTTATTATTGGAGTAGAATCACTTTGCTATATACTTTCTATATTATACACACATTCGTCTTGATTTGTCTATGTATGTACATGTGTATAAATAATTTTAAGACATACCCATGTAGATACATATGACTAATATACACATATAATTATGGAAAATTTACAGCAGTCAATTTTACAATCATTTAGTAGCTGCACACAATTAGTGTTCACAGAACTACAACTGTCTATATGGTTCCCTTTCCCCCACTCCTCAAATATCATCTGAATTACTTTTCACTGATAATTTTGAAAAAATACTATCATTTTCCTATACAATTAACTGATCATTTTTTACAATAACTCATTATAAAATATTTTACTATTTTAGCTTTAGAAAAGGTATACAATTTAATTCCACTTAATTTTTGATTCCTAAAACATACAATTCATTTTTTTAATCAGTTTAGTGCAATTATTTGGTACTGCAGTTTTTGAAGGTTAATGAACCTGAGTCAAACATTCATTCAAATGCCTTTTTTAAAAAGTAAGACATAAACAAGATGTTTTGCTGAAGCATGTATAACAGCCTCAAGGTACCCCTTTCTAATAAATACCTGATAAATAACTCAGTGGCTGAGAGTAAAGCACTTCATACGAATCCACTGGACTGCCTGAGTAGTCCATTCTTGAGCAGCATGGAAGACAATGAGAACCTTATACTCCCCAACTCCCCATGGAAAAAAGGTATACAGGCTTCCGGACCCTAAATGTAAGATTACACTTACATGAAAGGCCTGTGAAGTACCTAGGAGTCCCTTCATTTTCATGTGAGGTTTCAGATATGCTAGCCTGTGTGCCAGGGGTTTTGTGATCTGTCTTAAACTTGTTTCCTTTATTAATACAGAAAACTACTTAGCAGCATCCTTTGAATCCTCTTTGCTGATTTAAAACTTGCCAGACCATGTGTGAATACAGGCAAAAACCTCATACCTAAATCAGAATATTCTAATTGGATTAAGAATTCTTTTGTGAGAAGGAAAGAAGTAAAAGCATTTGGACTGCTGAGTCATTTCATAGAGAAAAACCATGCTTTTAAGGAAAAACATTCAGTGAATTTTGATCTTCAACTGGATGTTAAATTTTGTTAAAACCTCCAAAGATGCAAAACTAAATGGCTCAGCAACAAAAACAAAGGGTAAAGAAATGATCTTAATAAGCCTTATCAAACAATTGTACTATTGCTAAGAGAGAAACCTGGATAAACTTATTAAATTAGACTGACTTCCCAAAAGAATGAATTGATGTGCCATATTCGTAGTGGAAACATACAAATCACTTTCTAAAACCTTTCTCCTTTACTTTTTCTTAATAAAGAGGAATTATTATTCATTGTAGATAAAACCATACTAAACAAATTCAAAATACAAATTTTTGGTAGGAAAAAGCAAGAAAATCTAAGTCAAAATATAGTCTAGTTTTTACATAATTTTATATATTTATAAATTTATCAAAATAGTCTTTTAAAGTTCACAATACATACATAATATAACACTGTACATGTAAATGTAATAAGTGTATTTCTGAAATACATTAAAAATAACCTTCCAAAGTACCAAATTCAACATGAAAACTGTCTTAAAAAGTTGACATCTCCATAAACATAGTTTCAGTGCATTTAGAGTAGTCATTAACCAGAGTTTTCTGGTTTCAAGTCTCATGAAGATCTTATCTGAGTGCTCTCTTTAATTTAAGGTAAAAAGGCAGAGATATTCTTCCAGCAAGCAGTTGTTTTCTCTCTACATTGCTCATCCAGATAAGGGAACTGCAAGTAAGAGTGGAACAGCTTTCACTGGAGTGGTAAGGCCTTAGTAATGAACATATTCAGACTGAAGGGAGGGGATTGATCGGCTCAGGAATCTCCCTGAGGAGGAAGACAGGCCGGTGTAGGAGGGCCGGAGGGCAGCGGAGTGCTCCTAGGTGGTCTTGGTGCCGTGGGGGCCCGGCTGACTGCTTGGGGCACTCCCACTGCCAAACAAAATAAAAAATTACAAAATTAGTTCATGACATCAAGACAAAGAAGCAAACATTTTTATAGACATATTATGGTAGGCTTACTGAAAATTAGAATAAAGAAAACTTTAAAAGATGACCAGAAAAAAAAAACAAAATATTGTTTAAAAAAAAAAAAAGACCATATACTGGCAATTGATTTCTCAAAATAAACAATGAAAGACACAAGCAATGGAATACAATGAATATTCTTCTAAATAACCCATGGGATACAGAAAAAAAATAAAAATTATTCATAATAAATGATAATAAATATACAATAAAACAGTTTATATCAGATACAACTTAAGTCATATTTAAAAAAAGTATATAGTGTTAAACTGATGACAGAGGCAAAGGATAATTTTAACAAGCAACTCTTGATATACTTCTATACCCGAAACCTCAGTTCAGTTCAGTTCAGTCGCTCAGTCATCTCCGACTCTTTGCGACCCCATGAATCGCAGCATGCCAGGCCTCCCTGTCCGTCACCAACTCCCGGAGTTCACTCAAACTCACGTCCATCGAGTCAGTGATGCCATCCAGTCATCTCATCCTCTGTCATCCCCTTCTCCTCCTGCTCCCAATCCCTCCCAGCATCACAGTCTTTTCCAATGAGTCAACTCTTCGCATGAGGTGGCCAAAGTACTGGAGTTTCAGCTTTAGCATCATTCCTTCCAAAGAAATCCCAGGGCTGATCTCCTTCAGAATGGACTGGTTGGATCTCCTTGCAGTCCAAGGGACTCTCAAGAGTCTTCTCCAACACCACAGTTCAAAAGCATCAATTCTTCGGCACTCAGCTTTCTTCACAGTCCAACTCTCACATCCATACATGACCACAGGAAAAACCATAGCCTTGACTAGACGAACCTTTGTTGGCAAAGTAATGTCTCTGCTTTTGAATATGCTACCTAGATTGGTCATAACTTTTCTTCCAAGGAGTAAGCGTCTTTTAATTTCATGGCTGCAGTCACCATCTGCAGTGATTTTGGAGCCCAGAAAAATAAAGTCTGACACTGTTTTCCCTGTTCCCCCATCTATTTTCCAAACCTTTAGAACCCACTAATTTTGTGATTTAATCAATAAGAAATTTGACATATTTATTTGAAGAATTAGAGGTTAGGCCTTATGTAATTGGAAAGACTCCTTTCTCTCTTTATTTAATTGATAATATATTTATCCTAGTTCATTAAAAATGTTTCCCTTCCACATATTGTATTATATACTTGTCTTTTTTTTTTTTCTTCCTATTCCATAATGCTTTTTATGACCATGGAGAACAATTATAGTAAAATCCTCCTTCTATTGCAAATCATTTATGAAACAGCTTAAGTACTGTCATGTGTGGATTTATGGATTACAAAGTCATTCTGTGGTTTCTGTTAAACTCAGGATAGATTTGACCATATCCGATTGTTACAGTATCTCAAAAAGCAAATTGCTTTATATATTTTGCAACAGGATATCTTCATGATTTGTCAAACAGCTTAAGAGTTCTGTTATTTTTATAGCATCTGCATTTAGTTATTATGTCACTCACTTTGTTCTGAATAATTCTGTTCATAATAAGACTAGAAGATATTTTGTATTCACTCTAATTTGGGGCCATATAATTTTTCTCTGTAAATATAACATAACACTCAGGCATATGCACTAAATCAAAGATGTACACTTACTACTTGGAATGTACTCATAAATTTTGAATAAAATATGTAGGAGCTCTTAATGTCAAGAACCCTAGTAGGTTATGCACATTTTTCTCTGAGTACCAGTAACATTCACCTTTACTAATCAATTTCAAAAGCATTTTCAGAAACAGTTTCCACTTGTTCTGAATTGCAATTACACATTTTATTCCATTATTACCAGAATTGCTAACTTCTACTCCAATGGGAAGAATTTTACCAACTATGGTAGTGATCTATATTAATAGTTTTTGTTTCTAGTCTTACAACCTTCCCTTCTTTCTAAAGTTATCTACATTAGTCCCTTTTCTGTCACCTTCTTTAATAAAGTATGCCACATAGTTAAAATAGAATTAGATTATTTCATCACAGTCTGCATTACATCATAAATCCCTCTAATCTTCTGCTGAATTTTACTTGAACTTTCATATATTATGGTCCACTCTTTTCTTTATGAAATTCTCTTTGTTTGTTTAGACAAATTCATAATGTAAGGTATTTGCTATTATAGATAATTGAAAATTGTCTCATAGCCCTAAAAATTCCCCTGTGTTTCAGCTATTTGCATGCTAAATCGCTTCAGTCATGTCCAATTCTTTGCTACCCAGTAGATTGTAGCCCTCCAGGCTCCTCTGTCCACGGGATTCTCTAGACAAGGATACTGGAGGGGGTTGCCATGCTCTTCTCCAGGGGATCTTCCCGACCCAGGGGTCAAACCCATGTCTCTTGTGTCTCCTGCATGGGCAGGTAGTTCTTTACCACTAGCACCACTTGGAAACCCCTTTTACCTATTTCAGTTCAGTTCAGTTCAGTCGCTCAGTCATCTCCGACTCTTTGCAACCCCATGAACCGCATTACACCAAGCCTCTCTGTCCAGCACCAACTCCTGGAGTTCACTCAAACTCATGTCCATCGAGTTGGTGATGCCATCCAGTCATCTCATCCTCTGTCATCCCCTTCTCCTCCTTCCCCCAATCCCTCCCAGCATCAGGGTCTTTTCCAATGAGTCAACTCTTAGCATGGGGTGGCCAAAGTATTGGAGCTTCAGCTTTAGCATCAGTCCTTCCAATGAACACCCAGGACTGATCTCCTTTAGAATGGACTGGTTGGATCTCCTTGCAGTCCAAGGGACTCTCAAGAGTCTTCTCCAACACCACAGTTCAAAAGCATCAATTTTTCGGCACTCAGCTTTCTTTACAGTCCAGCTCTCACATCCATACATGACCACTGGAAAAACCATAGCCTTGAATAGACGGACCTTTGTTGGCAAAGTAACGTCTCTGCTTTTCAATATGCTATCTAGGTTGGTCATAACTTTCCTTCCAAGGAGTAAGCGTCTTTTAATTTCATGGCTGCAATCACCAGCTGCAGTGATTTTGGAGCCCAAAAAAATAAGGTCTGCCACTGTTTCCCCTGTTTCCCCATATATTTCCCATGAAGTGATGGGACCAGATGCCATGATCTTAGTTTTCTGAATGTTGAGATTTAAACCAACTTTTTCACTCTCCTCTTTCATTTTCCTCAAGAGGCTTTTTAGTTCCTCTTCACTTTCTGCAGTAAGGGTGGTGCCATCTGCATATCTACCATCCCCAAATGAAAAATATTTCTCTCAGTGAATAAGTTGTCTTTTCATTCACTTTAAACAGCATCTTTTGTTGGACAAAATTTTGACTTTAATAAAGGCTAACTTATCCAATTTTTCTTTCATAAATTTGCTTATAGTGTTATAACTAAAAGTTTGTTAGCAAATTGTTCCTATAAAAGTTTCATAGTTCTGAATGTTGCATTTAGTGCCTATGATCCAGGTTTAAAATGATGAGGTCTGTCTCTAGTACTTTTGTTTGGTTTTGTTCTCTCTTTTTTTTCCCTATGGATATCCACTTGTTCTAGTATCATTTCTAGAAAGGATACTGGTTCTTCCATTGAATTTTTTTTTCTGTCTTTATAAAAAAATAACTTGATTATATTTGTGTTGATTTATTATTTCAGTTCTCTACTTTGTTTTGCTCATCAGTGTTGCTGTACTTGTGTCAATAACCCTGCAGTCTGAATTATGGTGGTTTTAAGTTCTAAAATTGGGTAACATGAGTTCTTTTATTTCAGAATTGTGTTGGCTATTTTGAGTCCTATCCTTTTCCATATCAATTGGATAATAATTTTAGCAACATCTATAGAAAAGTTTGCTTGGGTTTTGATAAGGACTGTGTTGACTTTTTAGCTAAAATTATGAAGAATTATCACTTTAATGAAATTGTCTTCCAAGTTATAAACATGGAATATTTCTATATTTATATATTCTTTGGCTTTTTCCTTTTGCTATTTTATCTTTTTTCATATATATCTTGTACAGGTTTTGTTAGATATATACTTAAGCTTTATCCTGTGGGTATATTACACTATTATCTTTTTTTTTTTAATGTTTAAATTCCAGTTATTCATTCTCGGTATACAAGAAAGCAAATGACTTTTATATATTGATCTTGTATCCTAAGAATTTGTTGCACTTTTTTATTACTTCAAGGGATTGTATAATTTCTTAAAGATAAATATTTGGGATTTCCTGGAATATATATTCTATGCCTTTTGCAAATATAGACAGTTTTATTTCCTTTTGATTCTTTATAATTTTCATTTATTTACTTTCCATCTTGTGCTAGCTAGGACTTTCAGCAAAATGCTGAATGTGCATGGTGAGAAAGAATGTGCAGACCTTGTTTCCTATTCTAGGTAGAAAGTACTCAGTCTCTCATGACTAAAGATGAAGTTAGGTAATATTTTCTTATGAATACTCCTTATCATAATAAATAAGTTTCCTTCTATTACTGGTTTTCTTAGAGTTTAATGAAGAATGGTTGGTGAATTTTGTTAGAGGTGTTTATGTATGTATTTATAGGATCATATAGTTTTTCTTTAATTTTTAAGTAGATGTAATTCAAATATGATACAATTTATTTGTTTAGTGTAGAATTCAATATTTTATTAATATATTCACAGAGATGTTAACTCTAGAAAACATTGTTTTAATTCTAGAACATTATTTTTATCCCCAAAAGGAATGCTTTACCCACTAGTTTCTTTCTTTCAGTGTTTGGTAACCACTAACAGACTGGTTCCAAATAGGAAAAGGAGTTCGTCAAGGCTGTACATTGTCACCCTGTTTATTTAACTTATATGCAGAGTACATCATGAGAAATGCTGGGGTTGAAGAAGCACAAGCTGGAATCAAGATTGCTGGGAGAAATATCATAACTTCAGATATGCAGATAACACCACCCTTATGGCAGAAAGTGAAGAGGAACTCAAAAGCGTCTTGATAAGAGTGAAAGTGGAGAGTGAAAAAGTTGGCTTAAAGCTCAACATTCAGAAAATGAGGATCATGGCATCCGGTCCCATCACTTCATGGGAAATATATGGAGAAACAGTGGAAACAGTGGCAGACTTTATTTTTGGAGCTCCAAAATCACTGCAGCTGGTGATTGCAGCCATGAAATTAAAAGACCCTTACTCCTTGAAAGGAAAGTTATGACCAACCTAGATAGCATATTGAAAAGCAGAGACATTACTTTACCAACAAAGGTCCATCTATTCAAGGCTATGGTTTTTCCAGTGGTCATGTATGGATGTGAGAGTTGGACTGTGAAGAAAGCTGAGTGCCAAAGATTTGATGCTTTTGAACTGTGGTGTTGGAGAAGACTCTTGAGAGTCCCTTGGACTGCAAGGAGATCCAACCAGTCTATTCTAAAGGAGATCAGTCCTGGGTGTTGATTGGAAGGACTGATGCTAAAGCTGAAGCTCCAATACTTTGGCCACCTCATGCTAAGAGTTGACTCATTGGAAAAGACTCTCTTGATGGGAGGCATTGCGGGCATGAAGAGAAGGGGGCGACAGAGGATGAGATGGCTGGATGGGATCACCGATTCGATGGACATGAGTTTGAGTGAACTCCGGGAGTTGGTGATGAACAGGGAGGCCTGGTGTACTGAGATTCACGGGGTCGCAGAGTCAGACATGACTGAGCAACTGAACTGAACTGAACTGAATATACATTTGGCTCCTGTGGATTTGCATGTCCAAGGCATTTCATATAAAATGAAAGCATACAGTATACTGTCTTAGTGTTTCACTTCCATCACTTACCTTAAATTTTTCAAGTTTTTCACCCATGAACTTTCCCTTAATTACATACGTTTTGAGATGAGTGCTTTTCAAGATTGATGGGGAAATATCAACAACGTCAGATATGCAGATTATACCACTCTAATGACAGAAAGTGAAGCAGAACTAAAGAGCCTCTTGATGAAGGTGAAAGAGGAGAGTGAAAAAGTTGGCTTAAAACTCAACATTCAAAAAGTTAAGATCATGACATCTTTTCCCATCATGTCATGGCAAATAGATGGGGAAACAATGGAAATAGTGGCAGATTTTCTTTCCTTGGGCTCCATAATCATTGTGGATCGTGATTGCAGCCATGAAATTAAGACTTTTGCTCCTTAAAAGAAAAGCTATGACAAACCTAGACAGCATGTTAAAAAGCAGAGACATCATTTTGCTAACAAAGGTCCATATAGGCAAAGCTGTGATTTTTCCAGTTGTCATGTATGGATGTGAAAGTTGGACTATAAGAAGGTTGAGTGCTGAAGAATTGATGCTTTTGTACTGTGGTGCTGGAGAAGACTCTTGAGAGTTCCTTGGTCAGCAAGATGATCAAACCAGTCAATCCTAAAGGAAATCAAGCCTGAATATTCATTGGAAGGACTGTTGCTGAAGCTGAGCTCCAATACTCTGCCTAACTGATATAAAGAGCGAACTCATTGTAAAAGACCTTGATGCTGGGAAAGATTTAGGACAGGAGAAGAGGGTGACAAAGTATGAGTTGGTTGAACAGCATCACCAACTCAATGGACATGAATCTGAGCAAACTCTGGGATATATTGAAGGACAGGGAAGCCTGGCATGCTGCCACCCATGGGGTTGCAAAGAGTCAGACATGATTTAGTAACTGAAAAACATATCTATACTCATCTTGACTACTACAAATATAGTAACTATAAAATGCTAGATATAACTATTAGTTCCTTGAACTTTTCAGACCTTGTTGATAAATTATAAGATCTTCTGAGAAAGGTAAGTGATATAATTGGTACATTAGAAAAGTTCAGTTCAGTTCAGTCACTCAGTTGTATCTTCATTACCTCCACCATAGTTTGGAGGGATCACAGCCCCATCCATCAAAAGAAATTTGACTAAAGATTTACTGAGAATAGCCCCACCCATCAGAACAAGGCCCAGTTTCCCCCTCAGTCAGTCTCTCCCATCAGGAAGCTTCCATAAGCCTCTTATCCTTATCCATCATTCAGTAGACAGAATGAAAACCATAATCACAGAAAACTAATCCAACTCATCACACGGACCATGGCCTTGTCTAATTCAATGAAACCATGAGCTGTGCTGTGTAGGGCCATCCAAGATGGACAGGTCATGGTGGAGAGTTCTGACAAAACATGGACCACTGGAGAAGGGAATAGCAAACCACTTCAGTATTCTTGCCTTGAGAATCCCATGAACAGTATAAAAAGTCAAAAAGATAGGACACTGAAAGATGGTAGGTGATAGAACACCCAGATTGGTAGGCGCCCAATATGTTATTGAACAATGGAGAAATAACTCCAGAAAGAATGAAGAGACAGAGCCAAAGCAAAAATAACAACCAGCTGTGGATGTAACTGGTGATGGAAGTAAAGTCTGATGCTGTAAATAACAATATTGAATAGGAACCTGGAATATTAGGTCCATGAATCAAGGCAAATTGGAAGTGGTCAAACAGGAGATGGCAAGAGTGAACGTCGCCATTTTAGCAATCAGTGAACTAAAATGGACTGGAATGGGTGAATTTAACTCAGAAGACCATTATATATACTGCTGTGAGCAAGAATCCTTTAGAAGAAATGGAGTAGCCCTCACAGTCAGTCAGAGTCCGAAATGCAGTACTTGGTTGCAATCTCAAAACAACAGAATGATCTCTGTTCATTTCCAAACCATCCAATATCACAGTAATCCAAGTCTATGCCCTGACCAGTAATGCCGAAGAAGCTGAAGTTGAAGCTGGAGAAGGAAATGGCAACCCACTCCAATGTTCTTGCCTGGAGAAGCCCAGGGACAGGGGAGCCTGGTGGACTTCCGTCTATGGGGTCGCACAGAGTCGAGTCGGACACGACTGAAGCGACTTAGCAGCAGCAGCAGTATGAAGACCTACAAGACTTTCTAGAACTAATACTCAAAAAAGATGTCCTTTTCATTATAGGGGACTGGAATGCAAAAGTAGGAAGTCAAGTAATACCTGGAGTAACAGGCAAATTTGACCCTGGAGTACAGAATGAAGCAGGGCAAAGGCTAACAGAGTTTTGCCAAGAGAACGCACTGGTCATAGCACACCCTCTTCAAACAACACAAGAGAAGACTCTACACATGGACATCAGAAGAGTAGGTGAGGCATATTTTTAAAGCAGAATTATAATAAAACATAAATAAGTTTATTGTTTGGTTAGAATCATAGATCAGGTAAACAGAAAGGCATTGAATTTTTTTCCCTGCTTTTCTAGGGCCTAAGTAACAGTGTCTCTTTTAGGAAATCACCATCAATTTCAAAAGATTAAAATAAAAATTTAAAGAATTTTTAGGTTAAAAATAAAAAATTATTCATCCATTCCAGGACACAGGTGTAGTGACCAGCTAGGAATTTCATCAGTGTGTCCCATGAATGTATGAATGTATAAATATATTGTAGCAAGTTGCTTTAGGACAACAGTTTCTGTCTCGAAAAGAGAAAAAAAGCTATGTGACTGGAAATGTGAATTATAAGATCTTCAGTATGCACACATCATAACTGCTTATTAAATATTCCCTGTGTGAAAACTCTCTACCGGATTAGTGTATACATTGGTATAAATATCCAAATAATAAACAAATATCCATAATCTAATAAAATTTTAATATTTTAAAATCAGATATAAAGCAAGATTTAAGTCTCTAAATTCTCATGTTCAAAACTAAGAAATAAAGTAGGTAAAAAGAGTCTTCACCTAAAGTTAGAGTTTTAGTCATATTCATTAATATGAATATGAAGCAAATGAAGCAACAAACAACTAATCTCAAAAATATACAAGCAACTCATACAGCTCAATTCCAGAAAAATAAATGACCCCATCAAAAAATGGGCCAAAGAACTAAATAGACATTTCTCCAAAGAAGACATACAGATGGCTAACAAACACATGAAAAGATGCTCAACATCACTCATTATCAGAGAAATGCAAATCAAAACCACTATGAGGTACCATTTCATGCCAGTCAGAATGGCTGCGATCCAAAAGTCTACAAGCAATAAATGCTGGAAAGGGTGTGGAGAAAAGGGAACCCTCTGACACTGTTGGTGGGAATGCAAACTAGTACAGCCACTATGGAGAACAGTGGGGAGATTCCTTAAAAAACTGGAAATAGAACTGTCTTATGATCCAGCAATCCCACTGCTGGGCATACACACTGAGGAAATCAGAAGGGAAAGAGACACGTGTACCCCAATGTTCATCGCAGCACTGTTTATAATAGCCAGGACATGGAAGCAACCTAGATGTCCATCAGCAGATGAATGGATAAGAAAGCAGTGGTACATATACACAATGGAGTATTACTCAGCCATTAAAAAGAATACATTTGAATCCATTCTAATGAGGTGGATGAAACTGGAGCCTATTGTACAGAGTGAAGTAAGCCAGAAAGAAAAACACCAATGCAGTATACTAATGCATATATATGGAATTTAGAAAGATGGTAACAATAACCCTGTATACAAGACAGCAAAAGAGACACTGATGTATAGAACAGTCTTTTGGACTCTGTGGGAGAGGGAGAGGGTGGGATGATTTGGGAGAATGGCATTGAAATATGTATAATATCATATATGAAACGAGTCACCAGTCCAGGTTTGATGCATGATACTGGATGCTTGGGGCTGGTGCATTGGGACTACCCAGAGGGATGGTATGGGGAGGGAGGAGGAAAGAGGGTTCAGGATGCGGAACACATGTATACCTGTGGCAGATTCATTTTGATATATGGCAAAACCAATACAATATTGTAAAGGTAAATTAAATAAAATTTTTAAAAAAAGGAAAAAAAAGAAAAAAAAAAGATATGTCAGATGTCAGTTGCGTTTCTATATTACCTATTTGAAAGAATTTCCATAAATGAATTAATTTAATTAGATTATCCTATCTGTATATGTTCTGGATATGACTCAGTTACTTAATGCAAAAAGACTGTGCTTTGTTTTTACACCTTCAGTCCACTAGCATTAATGTTGGTGATCTCAGCAGCGTGGATTGTGATGTCAACTAATTTCAATACATTTTCCTTCAAAGTTCTTTCCTGCTGGCCTCACAGCTCAAAACATACAGGAGGGCTGGACTTGGTGTCATTTAAGATTCCAAAATTCTTTGCATCTGAAATCCCTAAGAGGTTTTGCTTATTTCTACCACACCATTTAAAGGCAGTCTAGAAAAGTAAACAATAGCTCCCTAAATTGCCAAGTCCAAAGGCTTCTTGTGGGTCCTTACCTCACAGAATGTCTCAGAAATATTCACCACAGTCAACCACACTCTACTTCTTAGAACATATTTGCTTTTCTCTTAATTTCAGGAAACGGAACCTCTTACTAATCCTTCTATTCCACTGGATAATATTTCTGTTTCATTTAATCCTCTTCCCTTTAAAATTAATCATTAAAGATACTTATAAAACATTTAATGTAATAACAGATATTTATTTAAAAGAACTGTTGGTTTTTATCTGTATTTAAATCTGGGAGAAAATTACTGTCTCAAAGGCCAAATTTTGCTCATATCTTTTGCTTATTGCTTTATTTATTATAAACATTCAACTCAAATGCAATATAACACATAAAATATATATGTATACACATATGTGTGTATATATATGTAAAAGAGAGGTATTTAATTTTTACAAATTGGTGTTTCCTTTTAAGTAGCACTGTTAAAGAAATGAAATTTCTCACATTTGAAACTTTTTTTTAGGCTCTATCTCACAAATATAATTAGTAATCCTACTTCAATGACCATAAATGTTTTGCCTGTTTTTGACTTTTATATAAATGGTATCATAAATACGAACTTTGGGGTTGGGACATGTGTTATATCTTCTTAAAATATTATATTTATGGTATTCATTCATATTTGTTGAATGTAGCAATAGCTTATTCATTACTGTTGTCTTTTAACGTATGAATATAATTCAGTGTATCTGCTGGTGAAAAAATCAAATTTTTTCTTTGATGAATAATGTTTTGTACATAGATTTTTACATTTTGGGAGACAGCATATAGGCATGTATTTCCACTATCTATATACATATAACAAAATAAAAAATATTTTGCATATTTTACTGTAACAAATACACAAAATAAGTTTCCAAAATGATTGTATGCATTTACATTCTCAACATTGCATAGAAATTTCAGTTTCTTCATATATTTGCCAAAATTGCTATGTTTAACCTCCTTAAATTTAGCTATACTGGTATACAGAAAATTGTTTCTATTATGGTTTAATTTTCATATCAGTGATAATATATGAGTGAGCATCTTCTCATATTTTTTGACTAGGGCTTTTTAAAAAATTTATGTACTAAAGTTTTCTCCTTATTCTATTGTGCTGTGTATCTCCTTTGAATAGATGAAAGCAGCTCTTTTGCCTCTTTTCCTGTTTGCCCATTTCTGTTTGCCTCTAACCTTAAAAGAACCTAACTATAGGATTGAGATCAGAGAAGGCAATGGCACCCCACTCCAGTACTCTTGCCTGGAGAATCCCAGGGATGGGGGAGCCTGGTGGGCTTCCATCTATGGGGTCGCACAGAGTCAGACACGACTGTAGTGACTTAGCAGTAGCGTAGGATTGAGATCGCCAGGCAATTTGACCTAACTCCTGACCTATGCTCTCCTGAGTACACACCATGTCTTGTCTAAACTGTTGATTCTTTTCCTGGATAAAAAGAATAAGAATGAAGAATTAAGTAGTTAGAGAATGACTAGCTCCCTTCCCCAAATGGCTCCCTTAACAATCCTGCAGTCAGATCATATGGGCAAGATACCATGTAGAGATGGATGTAGACTCCATCCTTCTGATTAAAGCATCTTTCCTTTCTACTGACTCTTGCCTCTCAAATTATTAACTTTTGAGTAATGAAGAGCCAAACCTGAACTGGATAACATAGATTGCTAAAGTACAGAGAAAAGTGTTTAGGAAGAGACGTTAGTTTTTCACTATTCTCTGAAAGCAATTGCATCATGTTAACTCTATTTCCTACTTATGATTTTGTTTCAGTTTATCAATGATGTTAGCTGCACCTAGGATTGTTTGTTGAAGCTTATTAATTAT
This sequence comes from Bos mutus, assembly GCF_027580195.1. Taxonomy (NCBI): domain Eukaryota; kingdom Metazoa; phylum Chordata; class Mammalia; order Artiodactyla; family Bovidae; genus Bos; species Bos mutus. Next base: position 60,492,489 of record NC_091618.1, read on the forward strand.
GAATTTGATTTTTAATAGCATTTTGATTTATTTAATGATTATTCAAGTTTCCTGTATCTTTTTGTATCATTATCAATAGATTTTGGTTTTATATGAATTCATCATTTTATTTAAACTTGCATTGCTATATTGTTCATAATACCTTTCCATCTTTTCAGTAGCCAGAAGGTCAACACTTATTTCTATTTTTCATTTTCTACATTGGATATGTATACCTAATCTCTCTTTTTCTGTTCAATTATGTTAAGATGTTATTAATTTTATATATATTTTTTCCAGAAAGCTTTTTGTTATATATTACATATTTAGTTTATATTTTATTAATTTCTTATTTTATCTTCATTATTAGCATCAATTCATTATTTAAAAATTAACTTTAATTTTCTATGTTGCTGTCATATATGCCTGAATAATTAAGCTTCTAATTTTTTTTTTTTTTCTGATATATAATGTCAGTTTCAAACTGAGTAAGACCCACTGGGCTCTGGAATCTGCATTTTAATTAAGTATTCCCAAGAGATTCCCATAGTTCCTATTCTGACATTCAGTCATAAAAATATATGCATACACACAGGTATTTACAGAATATGCAGTAAAGACAGGAGCGATCAATGATTTCACTATGCTTCTCACAGTTGGCAGGAAGGGCTTCTAGGAACCTAAGGACATTGTTCTACAGAAGCTTGGCACACCTAAAATAGTACTGAATAAACCAAACAAGAAAAGCCTATACAGCAAAGAAGTACTGATGTAGCTTTCTGATTTGCTAGACTGGAATAGACTCAAACTCATTTAAAAACATACAAAGTTTCTGAGACAGCATTACCACTAAGAAAACTACCAGCCTGGACTAAAACAGACTGAAAGCACTGAAATGCACAAAGGTTCTCTGGGGTCTCAACATGATTCTGGCAGGAAGTATGTTGTGAATTCTGTTCAAAGGGAAGTTTTGTGTGGAATTAACTTGGTGCTAGAATAGCCTCTGATTGAATATATGTTAACTACATCACTTTTCCTGACTCTGATTTGAATAATGCTCTTTGCATGTCCTCTTATCAATATAACTCTACTTTCCTCCCCGCTGCCCTTTTTAACCTCAGGAATTCTGCTGTGGTTTTCTTAAGCTCTTCAAGCTCACACTTTGTGCCATGTTCTTCCTCCATATAGTACATATCACTGTGATAAGCTGATAATGGACACCAAGATCTAATCCCCAAACCCTGTGAATATTACCTTATTTGGATAAAGGGTCTTTTCAGATGTAATTAAATTAAGGACATTGAGATAAGGAGACTGTTTGGGGATGTCTGGATGGATCCTAAATATCATAATAAATGTCATTATAAAATAGACACATAGGGAGATTAAGCAGACAGAAGAGCAGGAGGTAATGTGGAGAAAGAGGCTGAGAAGTGATACTGTCACAGGCCAAGGAAACCTAAAAATTAGAAGAGGTAAGAAATGGGTTTTGGATATCCCCCCTACCCCTCCAGACTCTCTATCCACATAGCAGAGGCCTTGCCAACATCTTGACTTTGAATTTGTGGCTTCCAAAAATGTGAGAAAACAAATTTCTATTTCTTTAAGTCCCTAATTATGTGGTAATTTTTGTATAGCAGGCATAAGAAACTAAAACATCACTATTAAAACAGGAGATATTTCACATAATTTGTTATTTGTATCTCTTTCTCAAAATACACAATGAAATGTGGAGGTAAAAAATGAATTCTCTGATTATTTTATTTGTCTATTTTGAGAGACCCTACCTTAAAAAGTGGGCTTCCCAGGTGGTGTAGTGGTAAACAATCTGTTTGCTAATGCAGGAGACACAGGTTTGATCCCTGGCTTGGGAAGATCCCCTGGAGTAGGAAATAGAAACCCACTCTAGTTTTCTTGCTTGAGAAATTTCATGGAGAGAGGAGCCTGGTGGGCTAGAGTCCATGGGGTCAGGAAGAGTCAGACACGACTGAGCGAATGACCATACCTAAAGAAGAACCAGAAAAACATCTGTTCAAGAAATTAAATATTTAACATAACAAGTTTCTCTCAAGCTTTCCTATAAACATACCCTATTTCTTCTTGCTAATATTTCTATTTGCCAGTGAGTATAGACAGTTGTATCAGAAAATAAGAATCTGATAATGACTCATTATCTTGATGCATATTTTGTCTATTTTAAGCTTTCAGGATCCTGGGGTTTTCTCTCATATTCATTCAAGTTCTACTCTAATTTTTAAGAAATAATATTTTACATTGGGTCAGTTAACTAAAGTTGTTTATGGATATACCTCTATATATATATCTGTATAATTTTCAACTCAGCAGAAATCAGAGATAGACATGAATGACATAAATTTATTGCCATCAAAGAGCTTTTAGTCCAGCAGAGGAACAAAAACTAAACCAAGTTAAGCTATATTTTAACATTATAATTACATGTATAGTTGCATATTTATGAAACTATAAATTGTATAAATACATTTATACTACATTTATAGTAAATGTAACCACAAGATGCCACAGAGAAAAAGAAGCAAGGAACCTTTTTCTGATTGAAAAGCACAAAATGAAGCTCAAAATTATTTTCCCAAATGATGTAAAACCTGATTTCAGTCTTGAAAGATTAATGAGATTTGGACAAGTACAGTAAGATAAGGCATGCAGAGAGTATTCTAAGCAAAACAATGTGTGAAAAGCTTCAAAGATTAAAGAAAGCATGTAACATTCTGAAAATTCACCTAGCTCTTGAAATATAAAGAAAATGAAGTTAATGGAGTAAGAATTTTTTTTTTTCTTTCCTTTTACTGTCCTGGAGTTCTCACACAAATTCTCTCCTTTGGTTTTTATAGATTTTACAGGAATTAAGACCAACTCTAGAAAATATGTTGATTACACAGGACATACTTTTGGAATAACATTTTTCCTGGAAAATATAGTTCCAAATAATCATTATTTAAGAAGTTAAAAGATAATACTGTCTTCCTCCTATCTCTTACTGTGAAAATATACCACTAAATGCTAAATATCAGTGAAAATTTTATTGAATTATGGATCATATAACTCATTAAGCAGTGCATCAGCTAGCAATTGCCAGTTACTAGAACCTCTTATGGAAGAGATTAAAGAAAGTGATTTTAGGGTAAAATCAATTTTAGGGTCTGAATGGCACGATTTCTTGGAAAACATATCAAAGGAAGTTATTTCTGAAAGTTAACTCACATAACAAGAAAAAATCAAGTGCAATGAAAAGAATCAAACAAATACATAAATGTTAATAATTTAGCATTACTAACTGACTTTTTGTCAAGAATTGGGTTAAAGAACTGAATGCTGAAAAGTTGTTTAAAAAAAAGAAATATAATTTAATCTGTCACATGTACAGGAAGACCTTGTTTTACTTTAAGCACTTTTAGGTAGTGCATATTTCATAAATTGAAGATTTGTGGCAAGGCTGAACCCACCAAATCCATGGGTATCATTTTCCCAACAGCATTTGCTCATTTTCCACCTATGCATCATTTTTCAGTAATTCTTATACCATTTCAAATTTTTATCATTATTACATTTTTTAGTGATCTGTGACGTTTGATATTATCATTGTAAGTGTTTTAGAGTGGCACAACCTATGCCCCCATAACATGGTAAATGTAATAAAATAAATGCTGTGTGTGTACTCACGCCCTCACCCATCAGTCGTTACCCTGCCTCTTTCCTTCTCTAGGTCTCCCTATTCCCTGAAACAAAAAATATTAAAATTAAGCCAGTTGATAACTCTACAATGACCTCTAAGTTCTAAAGTGAAAGGAAGCATTGCACATCTCTTAAATTTAAATCGAAAGCTAGAAATGATTGAGCTTAGTGAGGAAGGCTTGTCAAAAGCTGAGACAGGTCAAAAGCTAGGTCTCATGTGTCAAGCAGTTAGCCAGGTCATAAATGCAAAGAAAAGGTTTTGAAACAAATTAAAACTGCTGCTTCAGGGAACACACATATAATAAGAAAGCAAATAGCCTTATTGCTGATATGGAGAAAGTTTTGTGGTCTGGATAGATCAATTAGCCACAATGTTCCTTTAAGCCAAAACCTAATCTAGAGCACAATCCTAACTCTCTTTAATTCTGTGAATGCTTAAACAGATGAGAAAGCTGTATTTAAAAAGTTTTAAGTTAATAGACGGAGAAGGCAGTGGCACCCCACTCCAGTACTCTTGCCTGGAAAATCCCATGGATGGAGGAGCCTGATAGGCTGTAGTCTATGGGGTTGCTCAGAGTCGGACATGACTGAGCAACTTCACTTTCACTTTTCACTTTCATGCATTGGAGAAGGAAATGGCAACCCACTCCAGTGTTCTTGCCTGGAGAATCCCAGGGACGCGGGAGCCTGGTGGGCTGCCATCTACGTGGTCACACAGAGTCGGACACGACTGAAGTGACTTAGCAGCAGCAGCAGCAGCAAGTTAATAGAGATTGGTTCATGAAGTCCTCTGTTCCATAATGTGCCATGCATCCTATATCATAAGACTTTTGAACTGCTTTAAAAATGGACTTCAGTCTAGGTAGCTTATAAGCAATAACAATTTATTACTAGTCAGAATTCTAGGGACTGTGAGTCCAAGATCAAGTCAGCATGGTCATTTTTCTGGTGGAGGCCCTGTTCCTTGCTAAAAGCTACCACAATCTCCATCTTCCTGTGTCTTCACATGGCAGAAGGGTCAGGGATCCCTTTGGAGCTACTTTTGAACATGAACGTGAAGTCGCTCAGTCGTGTCCGACTCTTTGCGACCCTATGGACTGTAGCCTACCAAGCTCCTCTGTCCTTGGGATTTTCCAGGCAATAGTACTGGAGTGGATTGCCATTTCCTTCTTCAAGGGATCTTCCCAACTCAGGGATCAAACCCAGGTCTCCTGCATCCTAGACAGACGCTTTACCGTCTGAGCCACCAGGGGAGCTACTTTTATAAACACCCTAATCCCATTCATGAGGAATCTACCTTTGAAATCTAATTACTTTCCAAAGCCTGGAATCCCATCATCCTCAGGGGTTAGGAATTGACACTCAAAATTTGGGGAGACACAAATATTCAGACCATAGCCACTCATGAGCACAAAGACAATGTCACAAAGAAGATACTACTAACGGAAAATTTTTGAAAATGTCTCAATTTTATAAAGGCTAGCTTTTAAAGAAATGCATATGTACAACAGCTCTGTTCTAGCCAAATATGTCAAAGTCTTATAAACCTTTTTATATAAAATAATTGCAAAGCTACCACATATTCTGTAACATTTTATTTCTTACTACAAAAATTTTATTAGTAATTCATACATAAATTTCTAAGAATTTAATGAAAAGTAGAAATGTTTTCTAATGCTAAATTGAAGTAGACTGGCTTCCAAAGACACATATACTCAAAAAATGCTGGACTGTTGTATTTTGAAGCAAGGTGGTTTATAAAAAAAGCCCAGATATGGTACCATTCAATTTATGTTTTTAGAGACTTTTGAAGTTCTAGTAAATATTTTACTGACCATTTTATGTTGTTGTTGTTGTTGATAAATGAAATGCATAAAGCATCAAAGAAACTGGAAAAAATTGTTATTCTATTTCAGTTTTATAACCTCTCTCACATTAGGGGTATATGAGTTTATCTATAATATGCAATGATACAGTACATCGATTCTAATAGGGTGTATTACAATATTCAGAATTGTCAAAGCGTAGAGTAATAAAAATGTCTGCACTATACCTATAATTTGAAACTTCAAAGTATAAACAGGATTATATACATAATAGAAATCAATCTTTTAAAATACTCATATCTGGTGCTTTGATAAGCAAGAAAACTTTTATACTGTCAGAGGTTTTGGAGTGTATAATTAAATTTTAATATTAAAAGTGAAACACTGTTGATGTAACTTGTGAATCAACAGGACTATAGAACAACTCAGGTAAAATACTATCCTGGAGCATGAACATAGTTTATTTGTATAAATAGTTTGCACGGAAGTCAAATGATAGTATATAATGATTTGTGAAATACTCTATTTTATATTGATTGAACAAAACATTGGATAGTCATCAATCTTAATAGCTTAACAACAAGGCTCCTGACTACTAATATTATAATTTTCAATAAATATCTTCTATAAGTGCTATACAACAATAGTATTATATCTAAAAGAAAACATAATAATCAAAATGTCTGGGAGGAATTAGGACGGATGTATCTTATTATATGGAAAGAAAAAATCCAGGCAAAGAGAAAAATAAATAGAATATTCTTAGCACTGAGTTCAATGAGTCATAGTCAGGCTTTTTTGTTTATTAGTTGGGTATAAGAACACAACAGAAAAACAGCCAAGTTTGTGACTTTGAGTATAAGAACAGAACACAAAAACAGCAAAATTTGTGACTTCCCTGATGGTCCAGTGGTTAAGACTTCACCTTCCAATGTAGGGGTGCGAGTTTGATCCCTTGTTGGGGATCCCACATGCCTCGCAGCTAAAAAACCAAAACCAAAACCATAACAAAACAACAAAAAAAGAAAGTTTAAGAAAGGTGAATTTTAATACTTTATTTCAAAACTTATGTCTATCATGATTTCTTTTTTCTTTTCTTTTAATCAGATCTGAGCATCTTCTTTTAGATATGGGTAGTTATGACTTAACATCAATTCTTTTCAAATGAATCAAGACAGGGCTAGATAACTAATTTTTGACTAAACATCACACTTTAGTACTTAATGGTTTCATCTACCAAATTCCCTGCTTACTTTCCAACTTTGTCAAGGGTCAGCTTTAAAAAATATTTCTCTCCTGAACAGTTGTTAATATCAGGTAAAAAAGGCAAATCATAGATAACTGGCTGTGGGCCCTGAACAATTATTTAACCAAACAACTTTTCGATACCTCAGTGATGTCCTGTGAAACTGGGGGAAATACCTGCTTCAGAGAGTTTTGAGTGAATTACATAAAATAATGCAATCAAAACACATTGCCCTGAGCTTCATTTATGGTAAATGAAGAATCAGTGTCTCCTCTTAGTGGAAGTATCAAATTATTTAATTTTGTGGTAAGACATTGGCCTCATCTTCACAAGATAATCTAGAATTTACATGAAAATGTACAAGATAACTAGGTAGTCTTGGGACACAGTGAAGGCCAAGATCATGACCAATTAGCGGGCAACTGCAACTGGCTTGTAGTATGAGGCTGGAGAAATATTTTGAAAACATACAAGGGAAAGAGGAAAGCAGATGCTCACACAGACTCTCCATGAATATTCAATTCTGCCTTGTGACAATACTGTGGGAATTTCTTTTTCCATAATCTTCTCTCTGTGACTTAGTGAGGCTTTCAAAATGCCCCAGGATGGCTACATAAGACTGAGAGTGACTTATGCAAGAGTTTCCAAGATTTCTCAATGGAGTTTCCAAGATTCTTCAGTGCTGCAACCCCACAATTTAGACAGTGGAAAGGCATGTAAGGGAACATTAGGATACAGTACTGACTTTTCCCTTCCTGGGACAGGAAGTCGAGGTACATGAATTTTAATGTGTTGTTGTTGTTGTTGTTATTGCTCACAGCATGAGGAATGTTCCTATCTACATTTCTAACTTCAAATGTCTCTAAAAGTTTCATCTAAACATGGCCTCAATAATATTAGAAAAGATCTGTGTTATTCCCCATATGCCAGATAGCCGCATTTGGTGTAGAAGGAAATGAAGTTTGGGGACAAATAGGGAAATTGGTTAAAAAAAGATGAAGACAAGATAGGAGACAGGACCCCAGGTCTGGGAACTGGTTCTGATACTAACACGATATGTTATCTAGTGCAGTGTATCCTTGGACTGTTCCCTTATTGGATTTATTTTTCTTATCTGTGAAGAAGACCACTGCTGTCTGACAACCCTTCTATTGCTTTAATTCTACAATAAGAACAAGTCAACTTTGGCCCTCATTTATAAGTATGTTCTCCTCCAGCACAGGACTATTTGTTAAAGTATAGTCTGTGTATCTGGGGTTTTTGTTAGAATGGACATTCTTGGAAACCCTAAATTTACTGAACCTGAAAATATGATGATTCTGACACACACTGAGTTTTAGAACCACTACTTTATCAAATGAGGTAGTAGGGAATCTAAAGTATGCCTCTTAACCTTTCAACATTGCTAGCTCAGGTAAACAGGGAGGGAAGAGAAATGAGCAATAACAACTTTTGCTCTCCTTCTTCCAACAAGAAGCTTCCTCTAGTCTTATCCCTAACCTGCATTCCTCATCTACACTTCATTTATTCCCTATAAAATCATCAGCATCATAATTATCATCACCATCACACTCACCCATTCAATAGAAGTACTGAATAGACTTTAAGAAGAGGCTACATGAATTTCCCATAGGACACTACTAATAGTTAGCAAAGTCTGGATTTGAACTTGGGTCCATCTCACCTCAACTTGTGGGCTGTTGATAATTACTTGAGGGCCCAGTCATTCACTCAAATGAACAATTTATTGAACCTCCTACCAGAGATGCAAATGGCCAAGGGTAAAATCTAAGCCCCTGAACTTAACTGATGAAGACTCTGCTTTCCTGTCCATAATATGAAAGGGTTTCTTGGAAAAGTAAGATTCAATTTCTGATATGGAAGATGGAAGGTGCAGTAAAATTGTTATGTGTTTGTGGGTAATTTTACATGCAGAGCTGACAGCATATATGAAGGTCTTGAGGGATGGTGGCTTATCACACTGAAGAAACTGAAGGAAGAATAATATGGCTGGAGCATAAAAAATTATCATAAGCATAAAATATTAAAGATAATTGTACAGAGAAATGGGTGACATTGTATGATGTCATTGTAATAATTTGGGATTTTGACTTAGAAACAATGAGAACCCAACATTGTATTTGCAATTTAAGCCAAAGTATGCCTGTCTGCATGATGTACCAAATAGCATGCTGTGTGTGAATGCTAAGTAGCTTCAGTCATGTCTGACTCTGAGACCCCATGGACTGTAGTCTGCCAGGCTCCTCTCTCAATGGGATTGTCCAGGCAAGAATCCTGGAGTAGGTTGCCATGCCCTCCTCGAGAGGATCTTCCAACCCAGGGATTGAATCTGTGTCTCTTACATCTCCTGCGTTAGCAGGCAGGTTCTTTACCACTAGAGCCACCTAGGAAGTCCAAATAGCATGCTAGCTTTACATTGTTATTATTTTAGAAACACAACAGCACTTCCTACCATTTCATGTCTTTCTAAAGGAGACAGGAAGTTTTGAGCCTTATTGGTCTTTTTAAAGGGAAAAAATTGGTGGGCACCTCAATGGTAAGGAAATATCTTAACACATGAGAATGTGACACTGGAACAATCAAGCCACCCCTAACATTCTCCCCACCACGCTCTGCATAAAAAGATCTGGAACAATATACAGAAAAGCAAATAAATTTCTTTACATCTCACACAAAGCAAGCGCACATATCGGTGAAGTTGCCTAGACCAAGCTTCTGGACAAATGCCTCCGAAGAAGTGAGCTTCCCTTTTCAACTTCCTTGGCTTCACCCACTGAGAAACAAGAAATCTTTCCTCTCCACAACTTTGGATTTTGGGTGATAAACCTTACTTTAAAATAACATATTGAATGCTTGTACTTAGTATGGTGTTTTATATATAATGTATTTCTTCTTTCCCAATTAGAAATGACCAATGTAATTAAGAACACACTATTTTCCTTTGCAAACACTGTGTCCAATTTCTGTCAGGAAAGAGTTGCCTTTAGGAAGTTGCTACTTACAAAGTACCAAGGTTGGAAGATGTGTGGTAAATACAACAGGCTTAGTTTTGTTATTGAGAGAGGCCTAGGTACTGGGGCCGGAGACCCTTTGTTGTAGTACTGTAATGCTTACACCTGGACAAATGTCTCCTGGGACAACAAAATACAAATAAACTACAAGAGATTAAAAGTAACTGCATGCATGTGCTGCTGCTGCTGCTGAGTCACTTCAGTCGTGTCCAACTCTGTGCGACCCCATAGATGGCAGCCCACCAGGCTCCCCTGTTCCTGGGATTCTCCAGGCAAGAACACTGGAGTGGGTTGCCATTTCCTTCTCCAATGCATGAAACTGAAAAGTGAAAGTGAAGTCGCTCAGTCATGTCCAACCCTCAGCAACCCCATGGACTGCAGCGTTCCAGGCTCTTCCATCCATGGGATTTTCCAGGCAAGAGTACTGGAGTGGGGTGCCATTGCCTTCTCTCTGAACAAAAGATAAAAAAAAGACCGGAAAACCCAACTGCCACTTTTGAGGAGCCTAGAGCAAAAACTGGGTACTGCACAGCCCCCGCCAACACGGTTCACAACTTCACAAAGGGGTGGGCAAACCACCGAAGCTACCCCTCCAATCTCACCCTTGGACACACCCTACCCTCACCCCATAAAAGGAACAAGCTTGCACCACCCCCCCCCAATCAGGAAACAAGTAAGCAAGAGAACTTGTTGTTTATTCTCACTTCCCACTGTTGCAGCAGGGACCCCAATAAAGCCCTATCCGAATTTCTTGTCTGGCCTCTAGTCAATTTCTATTACTTAGGGAAAGCCAAGATCTCTGGTTGGTATCATAATCAACACAGCACTGGGGATTACAACAATCTCCTTCCTGATCCTGGCTATTCCCAAAGCTGAGATTTTTCTGAATGTGATAAAGTTATGGATTCATAATGATGACATAGTTTTGAGGATTGGCCAAACGGCTGCTTCAAGAAGGTTTAAGATATTTTCTGTGTCAAGTACAAGTTTTATTAATAGGAACATTAATAAGTTTGACACTGCATAACTGAATCACAGAACAGGTAATGCATTTGTAAGCAATTCCAAGAACCTTTTGTGAATAATTTAAATCTTCATGCTATGGTCTTCAGTGCATAATTATATACTTTGAGAGTGTGAAAATAATGTATTCACTTACTAAGCTGTGTTCAAAATAGTTAAAGAGATGTGAACTCTCCTTATGCTTAAAAATATATTTTGAAATCTATTTGCTGACTGAACTCTTTTTATTTGATAGTACTGTTCATGAGAATGGCCAAGTGAAGAATGTGATAATAAAATGTGTTTCTATCTTTTAAAAGTCCTAGGGTATTTCTCCTGACATTTTTAAAAGTGAGGATTTTACATTTTCTTTGATAGTAAATCAACCAGTGCAAGCAGCAAAGCAGTTGGACTTTTACTTACTCATTGGTAAGGTGAGAGACAATCATCACCAGAAATGAGCTTTACATGATGTAAACAAAGATGCTTGCTTTTTGAATTAGGTAAAATTTGTTCTCATAGGAATTCTCTCTTGCCCAAGCAAGGAAGAAATGAGAATGCCCTCCTCCAAGCCTCCATTTTATACTGAGACATATTTCTACCCTAGTAGAACAACACAGCATATCTATTTCCTATCTCATAAATTTCACTCTAATGTCTTTGTAATTCCAAGACCAAATTTTGGTCACTGTGGTTGATGCTGTCATTACATTTCTCCCTGGACTTAACACTCCCTTGGTGACTTTCTCCAGAATATAACCCATTGCTCTAAGAAAAATAAAGAGAATAAATCATTCACCAACAGAGAATGCAGTAGAGTGTATTAAAATATATTGTGGTGAGAAGATACTGGGCTTTTGAGAAAATGGAAACAAACTGTAGACAAAGCAGCACCAGATGGTTCAGTCCAGGGTTGGTATATGGGGCTTTGGGCTTGTCAAGGAAAATTGTTCCCTCCAGAGTTTCCCAGCCTCATCTATATATACCTCCAATAATAAATAAAAATAAAATAAATATTGGGATCAAGAAAGGATATAGAGAGAAAAAATAAAGAAATAGAGGCATAGAAAGATCAAGAAAATAATGTCCCTTATCTATCAGGGGTGCGTCCTATATTTTAAAATTAGAAAATTAATACTTTCATTTAAACCTCTCCTAACATTTTAGTCAAAGCCATTGTAACATTAATTCATCAGCAATATTCACTCAGTTGTGAGCTGAATCGAAGAGCATCACTCTAGTCATTTAATCAGACAGAGCCAATTCTAACCCCAACCTTCCCATTTACCATAACTTTAAATTTACTCAGTTTGATGAACTGCTGTCATCATCACACAAAATCCCTCAGAAGATAAAGTATCTGAACAACTGAAGAAAAAGAAAAGCTTCCATGGGGTTAAGTTAAGGATTTGATGCAAATGTTGAATAAGGGTTAAATGGAGAAGCAACAAGAAGAAGGCCAAAGGGTTAGAGATATAAAGTTAAAAGATTTATTTTGGGCAGAGATAAGCCTGAAACAGGTAAGGAGTAAAAAACTCAGGAACAAATGTAGATAAAGTGGTCCAGAAGGGCAGCTCTAAGTATCAATTTATTTCTTTTTACCTTTTTAAATTTTTTTGTTTTATTTTTGTCAATTTAGTCTTTTAAATACATTGAAGGTGAAATAGGATTTGAATTTTTGAAAAGATAATATTATGTAATAGGCAGAGATAATCTAAGTTGGAAGACAGAAAGACCAATTTGAAAACTGATGCAGTAATTGCCATATAAAACAGAATGACTGAGCTTAGGTCATGAAATGGGACCCTTTCCTCCCATCTCCCCCAGTCCAGGGACAGAAAACTATGAACACCATTCCAGAAAAGCCTTGACAACTCTCTCTGTGTGGGGAGGGGACGGGCAGACAAAAACTGCCCTTAGATTTGGAGCCTGGGAAATAGCTATCCAGAGGTCCATTCATTTCCGAAGCAGAAAGTGCCCTATTATTCCTCAGAAAGATTTATCTTTGCAGCTTGGGACTCACAATGGCACATATTTAAAGGCACACAAACATGTCCCTGTCACTTCCATTGTGAACCACCCTGGGAATTTCAGGTACCCCATAATAAAGTCAATACCCCAGTAAAATAAATGTCTCCCTTTAATTTTCCACTCCACAAGGAGATGTTTATTATGTCAGAGAAAAACATTTTTACTTTGGGTCTGTGAGCTCATGTTGTGGACGATCGTTTCCCAGGGTGCTTGAGTGTGATGAACTATAACTCTGAAAACTGTGACATTTTAACAAGAAACAGCCCAGCAATTGTTTGCCCTAGAACAAATCTCTTGCACGTGGAACTCAGTTCTTAAAGACATGGGAGTTTCAGGAAGGTCCGGGGCCCTGATGACCTGGAGCCAAATAGGAGACAAAATTAATTTTAAAAGCATTAAAAAATGTTACTGTGGTAAAACACTTATCACGAGGTCTACCCTCATATTTTTAAAACTAATTTTATTGGAGTATACTTGCTTTGCAATGTTGTATTAGTTTTTACTGTACAGCAAAATGAATCATACATATACGTATATCACCTCCCTTTTGGACTTTCTTTTGGTTAAGGTCACCACAGAGTATTGAGTAGAGTTCCCTGTGCTATACTTTAGGTTCTAATTAGTTATCTATTTTATACATAGTATCAATATTATATATGTGTCAATTGCAATCTCTCCATTTATTCCATTCTCCCTTTCCCCCTTGGTATCCTTATATTTGTTCTCTTTGTCCATGCTTCTATTTCTGCTTTGCAAATAAAGTGTTCTATAACATTTTTCTAGGTTCCACATATGTACATTAATATATGACATTTGTTTTTCTCTTTCTGACTTACTTCACTCTGTATGACACTCTCTAGGTCCATCCACCTTTCAACAAATGACCCAATTTTATTTTTATAGCTGAGTAGTATTCCATTGTATATATGCACCACATCTTCTTTATCCATTCCTCTGTTGATGGACATTTAGGTTGCTTCCATGTCCTGGCCATTAATTACAGTGCTGCAGTGAACATTGGGGTCCATGTATCTTTTTGAATTATGGTGTTCTTGGTACCTTCCCAGTAGTGGGATTGCAGGAACATATGGTAGTTCTATTTTTAGTTTTTTAAGGAACTTCCATACAATTTTCCATAGTGACTATATCTACCCTCTTGTAGTTTTAAGTACACAATGCATTATTATTGGCTGATGGTACAATACACAGCAGATGTCTAAACTTATTCACCTTGCTTAACTAATGTCTTATGCCCAATGACTAATAATTCCCAAATTCTCCCTCCCCCAAGGTGGCTTAGATGGTAAAGAATCTGCCTGCAATGCAGGAGACTCAGGTTTGATCTCTGGATCAGAAAGCTCCCCTCAGAAGAGAATGGCAATTTACTCCTGTATTCTTGCCTGCAGAATTCCATGGACAGAGGAGCCTGGTGGGCTGCATTCATGGGGTCACAAAAGAGTTGGACATGACTGAGAGGCTAATATGCAAGCCCCTGGAAACCACTACCACGTTCTTTGAGTCTGTGGATTTGACTCTTTTAGATATCTCACATGAGTGGAATCATGCAATTTTTTCCTTACTGGTACTGGCTTATTTCACTTAGCATAACATCAAAGTACATCCATGTTATTAAATACTGCAGACTTTCCTCCTTTTTGTATAAGCTGAAGCGTATTTAATTATATGTATATACAACAAATCAAAACCATAATGATTTACCTTACACTTGTCAAGAAGGCTATTATCAAAAAGAAAAAAGAAGACCGGTTTTTACAAGAATGGGACTTCCCAGGTGTCTCAGTGATAAAGAATCCAGCTGCCAATGCAGGAGACACAGGAAAGATATGGGTTCAATCACTGGGTCAGGAAGGTCCCCTGAAGAAGGAAATGGCAAACCACTCCAGTATTCTTGCCTGGGTAATCCCATGGACAGAGTAGCCGAGCAGGCCACAGTCCACGGGGTTGCAAACAGCACAACTGTAAACCCAAGATCTGGTCAAAGTGTGCTCCTCGCTTGCTTGCACATTTATAAGAATTTGGAGAAACCGAATACCTTTCATACTGTTAGTAGGAATGCAAAACAGTGTAGCAGTTATGGAAAACAATGTGGCAGTTCCTCAAAAAATTAAAACTAGAACTATCATATGATCCAGCAGTCCCCTTTCTGAGACAGAAAAAGCTTTGAAATTAGGATCTTGAAGAGATAATAGCACTCCTACGTCCATTCAGCACTATTCACAATAGCCAAGATGTAGAAACAGCCGAAATATCTATCAAGAGCTAAAATAAATTTAAAATTGGCCTTATCTCATGCTACATCAATGGCTCAAAGGATAGACTTCTTCTTTTCTTTTTTTTTTTAATTGTTGTTGTTCTCACTCCAAGTTTGCTTTATACCCCAGTCTTTCAGTAAAATTCTATCATCCTTTCAAGCATAAGTTATAACATACGGTGCTCAGCTTGGATCAGGATAATAAAGTGCATTCTGTTTTGAGTTTAAAGTGTTAATAATAATAATAATTTTAGCAAATACTCACCAGCATGTGAAAATCTGAGAGCTTCCTGTATGAATATAAATTTATATTGAAAAAAATAGAAGATCTGGCAATATTTTTAGTTCCTTCCTGAAAACAATGGCTGACAGTGAATAGTGACCACCATTTGGAGACATAGCATAAGCAAGGTGTCCAGTTCCAGGCTAGAATGCTATCTGTGATTGTTCAAAACTGATCAGGGTGATTCCAAGGCTTTACCAGGTGAGCCTCAGAGGGACTTGGTACATAAACAGCACTTTCTGGAGGAAGTCATGGCCAAGGATTCAGGTTCCCTCCTTCCATGCTGGTCACCCTAATATGCATATCAGTATCTCCAGTCCAGTCACTCCCAGGTAGAAATCGCCTCTGGAGTCTCAGCTGAAGCAGCTCTCTCTACTTTTAAGAACTTGTAGTGCTTTTCTTAAAGCCTTTCTCCTTCTCACTATCTTGCATCATGAGTCCAAAAAACCTGTGAGCTTCTTTCTTAGCATTCTTTGAAATGAGACCTTAGCCCAGTGCTATTCTATACAAGGAAATGGAGCACTTAGAAGTCAGCACCTCTAATCTCAACATTTCCTTGCACTGTTTCTTTTCTTTTTTTAAAAAATGTGGACCGTTTTTAAAGCCTTCATTGAATTTGTTACAATATTACTTCTGTTGTTTGTGTTCTGTATTTTTGGTGGTGAGGCACGTGGGATCTTACTCCCTGGCCAGGGGTCAAACTCGCACCAGCTGCACTGCAAGGGGAAGTCTTAACCACTGCACCACCAGGGAGTCCCACTCCCCTTGTGGAATGAGCAACAGCTTGCTATTGCTTTTAGTTTGATTCTTTGTTCTAACTACACATACACCTGATGGAGCAACAACAGATACCAGGTCTGGGCAGTCTTATTTTCCAGCTAATCGCCCATTAACACCACATGTCCATTTTAAGTTATTTGAATTCCTCCTTCCAGGCATAGCCTCATTCCCATTTCAACCAAGAATCCTTGACCACACAGCCTGATGAGCTCTTCTAAAATTGCATAGAGTACTGTTTAATTCATATGTCCATGCACAAAGAGGGCATCATCACATGGAAGCTTGAAACACATGTGGTAATATCAGCCTCATTTTAGATCTATCAAACTGCAGTCTGAATTGTACAGGAACCCCGGTAGTTTGCATATGCATGAAAAATTTAAAACCTGTGGCTCAGAACATAATTCTGCATCAAATGAATTAGCATTGTACGTGCTTAGCTATTTTGTATTGATATAGGATATCTTATGAACTAGACTTCAAACATCTCAATAGTCAAGATTGTGTCCTGGGATATTTATTTGGTGTATTTTGCTAGATGAACTAGTAAAAGCTGATGGACATAGACATTAAATACAAAAGTGTGTTAGTCTCTCAGACATGTCCAACTCTTTACAACTCTATGGGCTGTCAATAGACTCCTCTGTCCGTGGAATTCTTCAGGCAAGCTTACTGAAGTGGGTAGCCATTCCCTTCTCCAGGGGATCTTCCCAACCCAGGGATCAAACCCAGGTCTCCTGCATCACAGGCAGATTCTTTACCATCTGGTCACCAGGGAAGCCCCCAAAGCGAGCTTGTCTCCTTTGAGCTGGAGTTGAACCAGCAACCTAAGGATTAAATACAAATCCTTCATCCAAACCAAATTTGCTCATTACTTGGCATCCACCTTCCTAGAACCTATACCACTTATAAAGATACAAGGTGGACAATTGACAGCTGAGTGTGGCAAGAGCCCAAATTTATCTCATTCATGCTAACTGACTTCCTTTTGGTTTGTATTTAGCCATAAGCTTATCCTGTTATTCTGGCTTTAACTATTGGACTTGATGTTTTAAATGCATTTTTTCTTATTTTGACCCAAAGCGCTTATAACTTTCTGACCTCCCCAACTCCTGTCTGCCTAATGGTAGGATCTCTTCCTACACTTCCATTAGGATTGATACCCTAACATGGGCTCTCTTGGGCTGGCATTTCAGTATTTTTAAAATCTGTTCTTAATCCTAAGAAGTATGTCTTATTTTTTTCCAAATAACAAAATGAGAAGAAATTAAACATTGTGTATGTTTAGTTTTTTACAATTGAACTAGTCCAGAGGTTAGCAAACTATGGCCTATGGGACAGTAGTCTGTTTTTGTAAGTAAACTTCTATTTGGAATAGGCAATAGTTATTCATTTACATGTCTATTACCTATGGCTGCTTTGGTACTAGCCAGAGAGTATTGACTAGCTGGGACAGAGACAAATATGGCCCTCAAAGCCTAAATATTACCATCAATTTGGCCCTTTAAGAAAATGCTACCAACTCTTGAATTAGTCAATTTGTAAAAAACCGTCAACAACCAAACAGTATTTTTGGCAACAGGCAGACAAATGACTGCTCGATTTTTTTTTTTTTTTTAATTTTTTAGTATGCCCTGAGTACTTAGCATCAATGACACTGAAAGAAAGGGAAATAGAGAAACTGGCATTTCAAAGGAAGCAAAAAGGTCACCTCATGTTTTTTTATCCATGATAGACAGCCTATAATTCCCAGGACTACTGAATGTGTTTTGAGCTCTGAGTTCTCAATTATTTTCCACATTGCAAACAATTTTTTTTTCAGGTATTAGTCCATGTATATCTTCAGAAAAGTTGTAGAATCTTTTTTTATGCATTTATTCACCAGTTTATTCAACTAGGAAGTGCCACAACTCACATATCCATCGTGCTATGCCACGGTCTGTCAAAATCAAAGTTACAAATGTGAGATCTCAGTCTTAAAAATCTATACCATCCCTATCGGATTTGGTAAGCAATTGGGCTGCAAAATATCCATCTTATTTGGTCACCAGACTTGATTAAACTAACCTGGTTGATACATGTCGATTTTTCTGTGTAGTTATTCAATTACAGGTTATCAGGCTGGTAGAAAACTGTGATTCCAGATTGTTTAGGCTTCAGTCAATCGTATACAAATAGTTTAACTCCATTGATAGAATCTGGACGTGGTCTCCATGAAACAGCATAGGACATACGCCAATGACAAGACAGTTAGAAATGAGAGGCTATAAATGCATGTTTCCTGCCAAATAAAGAGTGGAGACGTGGTCTCTATTCTCACAAGATGCCTCCCCACGACCACCAGCAAACAAGACTGCCAGTGTATGCTTTTATTTGGTTCTCCTCCTCTTGACACAACTGAAGTGACTAAGCAGCAACCAGCAGCATACGACTCATGTTTTAACCCATGCAGTTCACAGTTCTGAGTTAGGTTGGAAGGTGCTTCGTGGTTTTCTTCCAGGTCATCAGAGAATTCGCTCTAGAAGAAATTAATTCCACATAGGAAATCCTACTCTGTGAGGCTGTTGCCCCATGAGGGAGAGGCACTGGAGGATGAGACCCCTCATGGGGAGGGGGAAAAATAACAAGGAACACTGAACACTCAATGTGAAGTAAGGACCTTTCAGGAATTGAATCCTCCTGACTTGGCTGTGCCAGCTGCTGCCAGATAAATCACAGATAGACCACCTGGCAGAGTTCTGCCTAAATTTCTGGCCATAAAATTGTGAGCAAAAATAAAATGGCAATTTAAACCAGTAAGTTATGAGGCAGGTAGTGGCACACCAATATAAATCAGAATTGGTGGATGAACTTCTACTGTGGTCAGGAAAGTATGAATTAGGAAGTAGATGACGAGGTGGACCATTAATGATGTTAAGTATAGTGGAGAGGAAGAGGCAATTGATTATTAAATGATGACAAGGTGTCCAAAAGCAAATTAATAGGAAACAGAGAAAAATCATATAGGTGTGAGATCCTGACTCCACGGGGTTTAAATCTTTTAGATGGACATGGATAAACTGATATAAGTAAGTGTTACTGGTATATTGTTGACAATCTGGCCAGAATAGAGTGAAATCCAAAACAGAGAAATATTATATTGAGGGTGAGAGGGGCCATGAGAGATTTTTCAAAAGTAGATGCCATTTGAGGTAAACCAGATGGAATGAAGCTTCAGTGGTGTGGATGAAAGATTAAAGCTCGTTAGGAAAAAAAATGAGAGATCAGCTTGGGAGGGAGATTTTATCACTGCTGGGAGGAATACGGAAAACAAAGAATCAGAGTCATGCGAGAGTCAGATACAAAGCAAATCTTCTGGGACTTCCCTGGTGATCCTGTGGCTAGCACACCACACTCCCAATGCAGGGGGCCTAACTTTGATTCCTGGTCGGGGAACTAGATCCCACATGCTGCAAATAGAGATCCCACATGCTTCAAGGAAGATTAAAGGTCTCGAATGCTGCTAGTAAGGACCTGCCACAGCCAAATACACACATATATACAAAATAAAAACAAAACCCTCCTAAGGCCACGCTAGGAATGCAATGGATGTCCTTATCCCTCTGAGTCTTTTCAGACCACGTTGTTTTCTATTGTCTGATCACTGTGGGAAACACCTGAAACGTTATAAACATGCATTGACATTTAAAATGAGCATTTTCTCTGAAATTTACTCTAAGCACCAAAATGTTTATACAAGCACAAGGAAATGTTTGAAGCTATTTTTATTAGGCAACAAGATATATTAATATAGAAGAACAGATAGAAGGCAGAACTGTGAATCTGAGTGAATCTCATTGTCTACCCCTGTATCCTTCCTATTAGAAGCTCAGGATTAAACTTGTGGGGACAACTGAACTTTATAACTTCTTCCTTTGTGTGAAAGATAAAAAATGAAAACTATTACAGATAAATTATCTTAAATGGAAACCCTGAAATCCTTTCAGGGCTATTTCAGATCAAAATAATGATGGAAAACAATTACTCTATTTTTCTGAAGAGACTCTTAAAAATAGCATGAGCAGAGTGAAGCTAAACAAGCTTATTCTTCAGATATCAAATCCAAAAAAAAAGATGGCTAAGAATATAGAAAATCTTCCTATTATAACCACAGCACTACTGTAATAACAGCATATTTTGTATGAAATACAGCTTCTGCTTAGAAAGATGATCGACATACCTGATGGTCAATCTCCATCCAACTTTGTTCTCCTTCAACTTCAATTTAGTCTCACCACTAAAGCCAGAAGGATGTTTGGGAATGGAAAGGTTATGGCCTCAGTACTCATAAAACACGTGCATGACAGCTGCCAGATATCTATAACGGCAGACAAGGCCCTGCTGGCTTGTGTTTACCATTTGACTTTTGCACTGACACCACCCTGTCTCACTCACACACAAACACACAACATATTCATACATGCTTGCGCTCTACTTCCCTTTGTAAAATTTTTCTCAGATATTCCCTGCCTGTCTCTTACTGGATGCAACTACATAAGATAACTTTTTCCACAGAGAACACCTCTCATTTCCCTTCATGTACTAAACTAATTCTGAACGTGTTGCCTCAATCTTCACCTGCTCTAAAAGACTTCACTCTTGTCCTCCAGACTAGAACAGATTCCTCTAGTATATGATCTCATGGTATCAAACTTTTTTCCCTTTTTTAAATTGAAGTATAGTTGATTTACAAGGTTGTATTAATTTCTGCTGTACAGTGAAGTGACTCAGATATAGAATGGATAAACAATAAGGTCTTACCATATAGCACAGAAAACTGTACTCAATATCCTGTGATATATACTTTTCCCCTATGGTTTATCACAGGGCATTGAATATAATCCCCTGTGCTAAACAGTAGGACTTTGTTATTTATCCATTCTCTGTATAATAGTTGGCACCTGCTAATCCCAAACTCCCAATGCTTCCCTCCCTCACCCCTCACACCCTAAATTTGTTGTCTATGTCTCTAAGTCTGTTACTGTTTCATAGATAAGTTCATTTGCATCATATTTTAGATTCCATATTTAAGCAATATCATATTATATATGTCTTTCTCTGTATGGTTTGCTTCACTTGGTATAATAATTTCTAGGTCCATCTATATTCCTGCAAACAGCATTATTTCATCTTTTTTTAGGGTTGAGTATTATTCCCGTGTATATATGTACCATATTTTCTTTATCCATTGATCTGTTGATGGATATATTGTTTGTTTCCATGGCTTGACTATGAACACTGGGGTGCATACATCTTTTTGAATTATAGTTCTTTCCAGACATGTGCCCAGGAGTAGGATTGCTGGATCATACGGCAACCCTAGTTTTAGTTTCTCAAGGACCCTCCATGTTATTCTCCATAGTGGAGGCACCAATTTACATTCTCAACAATAGTCATAGTCACACTTTCTTCTTTATAGAATGTATTTCTGCTGCTATTTTCCCACTTAAACGTGATTATTTTAAATCTTTTAGAAATGGCTAGATTGTAAGCTATATGAGGGCAGGATCTTTGGCACTCAAAACAAAATTACTGATTGAAAACTGAATGTTTGATTCAGGATCAATGGCTCTGGAACAAAGCACAACCAGGGAGTAAATGGATAGGTTAATTACTTAATCTTGCTGGTGATTTCACACTTGCTGAGTCTCGGTAATGAACTCTAATATTGTTTATTTGATCTTAAACCCAAGGAAAATGTTGAGCAGAGATTATTAGCTCCTTTTCCCTGTGATAAAAGAAGCTGAGGCAGGGCAGAGGAAAGCTGGTTTTGCAACATCCTTCAGAAAGCAAGCACCAGGAGCCAGGAGTGCCAGGAGCAGGGGGATAGGCCGGGAACGTGACGTGCTGCGGTGGGTGCAGGAGGGCCAAGAGGAGCTACTCCACGTTCAAGATTAGGAAGGGCGGCTGTGAGGAGATACCCCTTGTCCAAGTTAAGGAGCAGCAGCTGCACTTTGCTGGAGCAGCAGTGAAGAGATACCCCCACCTCCAAGGTAAGAGAAACCCAAGTAAGACGGTAGGTGTTGCAAGAGGGCGTCAGAGGGCAGACTTCCTGAAATCAAATCACAGACAACTAGTCAATCTGATCAAACAGACCACAGCCTTGTCTAACTAAATGAAACTCAGCCATGGCCTGTGGGGCCACCCAGGATGAGGTCTGACAGAATGTGGTCCACTGGAAAAAGGAATGGCAAACCACTTCAGTATTCTTGCTTTGAGAACCACATGAACAGTATGAAAAGGCAAAATGATAGGATACTGAGAGAGGAACTCCCCAGGTTGGTAGGTGCCCAATATGCTACTGGAGATCAGTGGAGAAATAACTCCAGAAAGAATGAAGGGATGGAGCCAAAACAAAAACAATACCCAGCTGTGGATGTGACTGGTGATAGAAGCAAGGTCCGATGCTATAAAGAGCAATATTACATAGCAACCTGGAATGTTAGGTCCATGAATCAAGGCAAATTGGAAGTGGTCAAACAGGAGATGGCAAGAGTGAATGTTGACATTCTAGGAATCAGAGAACTAAAATGGACTGGAATGGGTGCATTTAATTCAGATGACCATTATATCTACTACTGAGGGCAGGGATCCCTTAGAAGAAATGGAATAGCCATCATGGTCAACAAAAAAGTCAATAATGCAGTACTTGGATGCAGTCTCAAAAACGACAGAATGATCTCAGTTCATTTCCAAGGCAAACCATTCAATATCACAGTAATCCAAGTCTATGCCCCAACCAGTAATGCTGTAGAAGCTGACGTTGCATGGTTCTATGAAGACCTACAAGACCTTTTAGAACTAACACCCAAAAAAGATGTCCTTTTCATTATAGGGGACTCAAATGTAAAAGTAGGAAGTCAAGAAACACCTGGAGTAACGGGAAAATTGGCCTTGGAATACGGAATGAAGCAAGGCAAAGGCTAACAGAGTTTTGCCAAGAGAATGCACTGGTCATAGCAGACACCCTCTTTGAAAAACACAAGAGAAGACTCTACACATGGACATCACCAGATGGTCAACACTGAAATCAGATTGATTATATTCTTTGCAGCCAAAGATGGAGAAGCACTAAACAGTCAGCAAAAATAAAACCAGGAGCTGACTGTGGCTCAGATCATGAACTCCTTATTGCCAAATTCAGACTTAAATTAAAGAAAGTAGGGAAAAAACTAGACCATTCAGGTATGACCTAAATCAAATCCCTTATGATTATACAATGGAAGTGAGAAATAGATTTAAGGGCCTAGATCTGACAGATAGAGTGCCTGATGAACTATGGATGGAGGTTGTACGGTGGAGGTTGAACTATGGACGTGACATTGTACAGGAGACAGGGATCAAGACCATCCGCATGGAAAAGAAATGCATAAAAGCAAAATGGCTATCTGGGGAAGCCTTACAAATAGCTATGAAAAGAAGAGAAGCAAAAAGCAATGGAGAAAAGGAAAGATATAAGAATTTGTATGCAGAGTTCCAAAGAATAGCAAGAAGAGATAAGAAAGCCTTCCTTAGCGATCAATGCAAAGAAATAGAGGAAAACAACAGAATGGCAAAGACTTGAGATCTCTTCAAGAAAATTAGAGATACCAAGGGAACATTTCATGCAAAGATGGGCACAATAAAGGACAGAAATGGTATGGACCTAACAGAAGCAGAAGATATTAAGAAGAGGTGGCAAGAATACACAAAAGAACTGTACAAAAAAGATCTTCACGACCATGATAATCAGGATGGTGTGATCACTGACCTAGAGCCAGACATCCTGGAATGTGAAGTCAAGTGGGCCTTAGAAAGCATCACTACGAACAAAGCTAGTGGAGGTGATGGAATTTCAGTTGAGCTATTTCAAATCCTGAAAGATGATGCTGTGAAAGTGCTGCACTCAATATGCCAGTAAATTTGGAAAACCCAGTAGTGGTCACAGGACTGGAAAAGGTCAGTTTTCATTCCAATCCCAAAGAAAGGTAATGACAAAGAATGCTCAAACTACCACACAATTGCACTCATCTCACATGCTAGTAAAGTAACACTCAAAATTTTCCAAGCCAGGCTTCAGCAATATGTGAACCGTGAACTTCCAGATGTTCAAGCTGGTTTTAGAAAAGGCAGAGGAACCAGAGATCAAATTGCCAAAATCCGCTGGATCAAGGAAAAAGCAAAGAGTTCCAAAAAAACATCTATTTTTGCTTTATTGACTATGCCAAAGCCTTTGACTGTGTGGATCACAATCAACTATGAAAAGTTCTGAAAGAGATGGGAATACCAGACCACCTGATCTGCCTCTTGAGAAACCTATATGCAGGTCAGGAAGCAACAGTTAGAACTGAACATGGAACAACAGACTGGTTCCAAATAGGAAAAGGAGTTCATCAAGGCTGTATATTGTCACCCTGCTTATTTAACTTATATGCAAAGAGCATCATGAGGAATGCCAGGCTGGAAGAAGCACAAGCTGGAATCAAGATTGCCAGGAGAAATATCAATAACCTCAGATATGCAGATGACACCACCCTTATGGCAGAAAGTGAAGAGGAACTAAAAAGCCTCTTGATGAAAGTGCAAGAGGAGAGTGAAAAAGTTGTCTTAAAGCTCAGCTTTCAAAAAACTAAGATCATGGCATCTGGTCCCATCACTTCATGGGAAATAGATGGGGAAACAGTGGAAACAGTATCAGACTTTATTTTTGGGGGCTCCAAAATCACTGTAGATGGTGACTGCAGCCATGAAATTAAAAGACGCTTACTCCTTGGAAGGAAAGTTATGACCAACCTAGAGAGCATATTGAAAAGCAGAGACATTACTCTGCCAACAAAGGTCCGTCTAGTCAAGGCTATGGTTTTTCCAGTGATCATGTATGGATATAAGAGTTGGACTGTGAAGAAAGTTGAGCGCCAAAGAATTGATGCTTTTGAACTGTGGTGTTGGAGAAGACTCTTGAGAGTCTCTTGGATTGCAAGGAGATCCAACCAGTCCATTCTGAAGGAGATCAGCCCTGGGATTTCTTTGGAAGGAATGATGCTAAAGCTGAAACTCAAGTACTTTGGCCACCTCATGCGAAGAGTTGATTCATTTGAAAAGACTCTGATACTGGGAGGGATTGGGGGCAGGCGGAGAAGGGGACAACAGAGGATGAGATGGCTGGATGGCATCACCGACTCGATGGACATGAGTCTGAGTGAACTCCAGGAGTTGGTGATGGACAGGGAGGCCTGGCGTGCTGCGATTCATGGGGTCACAAAGAGTCAGACACGACTGGGAGAATGAACTGGACCCAGAAAGCAAGTCAGGTACACATGGAGAGAGAACTTCCACCTGTGAATGCTATCCAAGTTCCTTTCTTCAGTGCCTAATTTGGAGCTTGGCTACCATGTTCTTACATTTTTTTCATTGTCTCCAGTGTACAAAACAACCAACTAAACAAATAGCAAAACAAACAAAGAAACAAAAACAAAATGTTTCCTTAGACATCCTAAAATATATTCATTTGGCATCAGAAAAAAAACAAAAACAAAAAAACTAGAGAAACCAAAGTGAGGATCTAATCCAGAGGCAAACATTATGGACTTTGAGATCATGTGAGGCTGAGGGTCACTCTTAGCACTACCCTTTACTGGCTGTTTGATGTTACATAAATTAATTCAGTTTCATAAACTTGAGTTTTCTTCAATTTAAAATAACATCCATAAATAGATTGTTAGGAAAATGAAATAAATGCCAATTACTACTGTAGATGCATAATCAGTTCTTAATATCCGTATATGTTAGCATTCTACCACTGCTGTTTAATGCTATAATCACCAGTTGTTTTTCCTGGACCCAGTGGTCAGAGACTCATGCTAAAAATGAGACAAGCATACCATAAGGAGAAGCTGCACCTTGGTATCTACACTTGGCATTGACAAAAGGATAAACTTCATGTGCTTCTTCAAACAACATTGAGTTAACAGGCTCTTATTTGTAAGCAAAAGAATCAGTTCAGGATTGAATAATTTCTACTGCTTTTGAATAAGAATTTTTCTGATCTAATTTTTTAAGGTATTAGGATGATTGTGAATTAGGTTTCTGGGTTAATTCACTTCTTTAAGTACTTAGAGTAGGAACAGAAACGGCTCCTGTGAGCCGCAGCTGAAAGGAATTTGCACTTGTCGAAGACTAAATACTTTTGAAGACATATGGAGGAAGTGGGGGCAACTATTATAGGAAGGATATGTTCTGTTATTTATCAATATGTACATAATGTGCTTATAAAACAAGGTTTACTGGAGATAATATCAAAACATTTCCTGGGTCATCTGCCTTTGCTTATTTATCACTAATTTAGAAACAGTCTGAAAAGTCTGGATTCACGTAAGTTCAAGGTTATTTCATTTTGGTAGAAACAAATGGATTTGTTTTCCTCTCAAGCCCTTGGTGTTAAAAATAATTTTTTTCAGGTGCATTTTGCTTTTATAAAACAAACTAGTGTTGAGATATTAAATCTCAATAATTTATTTTCCTTTTTAATAAACACTTTTAGGAGTTGATGGATATCCAAATTTGATTGTAAATTTGTCTTAAAAATCAGGAGCACAGCATTTGAATATAATTAAAGCCCAGATTATAATTGTTTCTTCCATACTGAACAAATTTACTCAGTCTCTGACCCCTCCTTTCTTTTCTGCTGTCCTTTGAAACTCTTCTTTCAATATATCACTGACTGACTTTCTTTTTCTCTGGTGGTCATTGTAGGATGCCAGTATCTCAAAGAGCCAGTGAAGATATGAAATCAGAAAGGCGGGAAGTAGGAAAAGCAAGAGTCTGAGAATTGATTGAAAATAGAAAATATATATTGAAGCCCTCATGAAATGTGTTGACAGCAATCTCATGGAATAAATGTTGTCCATAATTTATAGTTAAAAAAAGAAAAACTTTGACCATTCTTGTGACTAAAGAGAATGAAATTTAAACCTAATTCTGTATAATGTTTAAATACTTTTTTTCTGAAAGAATGCAGATTAAAATATTTGATGAACTACAAATGATAAGTAACTGTAAAAAGAATCTTCACAGTGATTAAGCTCCCATTTTAAGAAATCCACAATTATTTACATCAATAATTATGATGTAAATTAATTGAAGTAAATGATATTCTGCAAAATACTGGTATTCAGACAGTTATTATCAAAGTGAGTAACAAAGGAGTAAAAAATAATAATACTTGTGGTCAGAGGATGTTCCATGAGACAGAAACTCATGAAATGTCAATACTCAGTATATGTACAATATCTGAATGAGAAAGATAAACTACTGTCGAATGTTTCGACAAAACTGTAGTGGTCATAAGATCCACAAGGACCAAAAAGGTTGCAATACTTTGTCACTAGTGAAAAGATTGTAAATTATACAACCAAAGACAACAGAAATTGCACACTGGTATGTGCCTTAAGTTTACTGGAGGAAAACTGAGGAACTGGTTAATGTGCTACTGAGGATTGACCTATATGAGCCATGAAAGGAGGGATCTAGCATGGCTGTGTTCACTGACCAAGAATTTACAAGTGTATGACAAATAAAGGGTGCTCACAAACTATTCAGTGTATGGATGTTTATAGTAATGTATTAGAAAACTTCAAGAAAATTAGAGAGACCAAGGGAATGTTTCATGCAAAGATGGGCACAATAAAGGACAGAAATGGTTTGGACCTAACAGAAGCAGATGATACTAAGAAGAGATGACAAGAATACACAGAAGAACTATCCAAAAAAGATCTTCATGACACAGACCACAATGGTATGATCACTCACCTAGAGCCAGACATCCTGGAATGTGAAGTCAAGTGGGCCTTAGGAAGCATCACTATAAACAAAGCAAGTGGAGGTGATGGAATTCCAGTTGAGCTATTTCAAATCCTGAAAGATGATGCTGTGAAAGTGCTGTACTCAATATGCCCAGCAAATATGGAGAATTCAGCAGTGGCCACAGGACAAGAAAAGGTCAGTTTTCATTCCAATCCCAAAGAAATGCAATGCCAAAGAATGTTCAAACTACTGCACAATTGCACTCATCTCACACGCTAGTAGATTAGTGCCCAAAATTCTCCAAGCCAGGCTTCAACAGTACATGAGCCATGAACTTCCAGATGTCCAAGCTGGATTTAGATAAAGCAGAGGAACCAGAAATCAAATTGCCAACACCATTAGATCATTGAAAAAACAGGAGAATTCCAGATAAACATCTATTTCTGCTTTATTGATTACCAAAGCCTTTGACTGTGTAGATCACAACAAACTGTGGAAAATTCTGAAACAGATGGGAATACCAGACCATCTTATCTGCCTCCTGAGATATCTGTATGCAGGTCAAGAAGCAACAGTTAGAACTGGACATGGAACAACAGGTTGGTTCCAAATCAGAAAAGAAGTACATCAAGGCTGTGTATTGTCACTCTGATTATTTAACTTACATGCAGAGTACATCATGCAAAATGCCAGGCTGGATGAAGCACAAGCTGGAATCAAGATTGCTGGGATAAATATCAATAATCTCACGTACGCAGATGATGCCACCCTTACAGCAGAAAGTGAAGAGGAACTGAAGAGCCTCTTGATGAAAGTGAAAGAGGAGAGTGAAAAAGCTGGCTTAAAACTCAACATTCAGAAAATGAAGATCATGGCATCTGGTCCCATCACATCATGGAAAATAGATGGGGAAACAATGGAAGCAGTGACAGACTGTTTTCTTGGGCTCCAAAATCACTGCAGATGGTTACTGCAGCCATGAAATTAAGAGACACTTGCTTCTTGGAAGAAAAGCAATGACCAACCTAGACAGCATATTCAAAAGCAGAAACATTACTTTGCCTACAAATGCCCTCTAGCCAAAGCTATGGTTTCTCCTGTAGTCATGTATGGATGTGAGAGTTGGACCATAAAGAAAGCTGAGCTTTTGAAAAGAATTTATGCTTTTGAACTGTGGTGTTGGAGACAACTCTTGAGAGTCCCTTGGGCTGCAAGGAGATCCAACCAGTCCATTCTAAAGGAGATCAGTCCTGGGTGTTCTTTGGAAGGACGGATGCTGAAACTGAATACTTTGGCCAATACTTTGGCCACCTGATGCTAAGAGCTGACTCATCAGAAAAAACCCTGATGCTGGGAAAGATTGAAGGCATGAGGAGAAGGGGACAACAGAGGATGAGATGGTTGGATGGTATCACCGACTCAATGGGCATGGGTTTGAGCAACCTCTGGGAGTTGATGTTGGACAAGCATTCTACAGTCTATGGGGTCACAAAGAGTTGGACATGACTGAGCGACTAAACTGAACTGATTAGAAAACTTAAGAGAATAAAAAATCCTAAGAAAACAACCCTTAATGTTATTTTAAAAGAAATAGAAAACGTAAAAGACCATATGATATGACTACGAAAGCAATGTAATCAGTAGTATATAGTCAAAAATATAAACATTCAAGGAAAAGGTAATTCAAATCTTACACATTCTTTAAAAAAAGAAAACACCCCTGGATATCACTTATATGTTGAATCAAAAAGATGATACAAGTATAATTGTTTACAAAACAGAAGCCGGCTTAAAGATTTGGAAAACAAATTTATGGTTACCACAGAGGAAAAACGGTCAGATCAGATCAGTCACTCAGTTGTGTCCGACTCTTTGTGACCCCATGAATCGCAGCACGCCAGGCCTCCCTGTCCATCACCAACTCCCGGAGTTCACTCAGACTCACGTCCATCAAGTCAGGGATGCCATCCAGCCATCTCATCCTCTGTCGTCCCCTTCTCCTCCTGCCCCCAATCCCTCCCAGCATCAGAGTCTTTTCCAATGAGTCAACTCTTCCCATGAGGTGGCCAAAGTACTGGAGTTTCAGCTTTAGCATCATTCCTTCCAAAGAAATCCCAGGGCTGATCTCCTTCAGAATGGACTGGTTGGATCTCCTTGCAGTCCAAGGGACTCTCAAGAGTCTTCTCCAACAACACAGTTCAAAAGCATCAATTCTTCAGTGCTCAGCCTTCTTCACAGTTCAACTCTCACATCCATACATGACCACAGGAAAAACCATAGCCTTGACTAGATGAACCTTTGGAGGGATAAATTAGGAAATGGGAATTAACATCTACAAACTACCATATAAAATAGATAACTAACAAGGTCCTAGTGTATAGCACAGGGAACTCTGCTCAGTACTCTGCAAAAACCTTTATGGGAAAAGAATCTGAAAAATAACACATATATGTATATGTATAAGTGAATCACTTTGCTATACACCTGAAACTAATACAACATGGTAACTCAACTATATTCCAATGTAAAATAAAAATTAAATTAATATGTTAAACAATTTAAAAATCCTCAATTCATCTTATAAACTACTATATGCTTGATATTCAAGCCAGAAAAGGACAGTGTAAGAAAAAAAAAAAAAGCTGTAATATAAGCTTACTCATGTATGTAAGTATGGAAGTTCTAAACAGCACACATCCAATTGTGAGTGAACAGAGACTCTTGAGACAAATTTCTTGCTTCACATCAATCAAAACTTTGCAACACATTGTCGAGATCAAAGTTGGACTCACATAAATTGGACTCGCATAACCACCCCAAACAAATGAACAAACAAGTGAAAACTGATCCTGCAGACACTTGACAGCTGGTGTTTATGGTAGCTGGTACTGGATCTTAGGTGTGTGAGAGCCAGCAGGGATACTCAGGATCAGATGGGAATGACAGAGAACAATTCTCAGAAGCTGGGAGTGTGTTGTAAGGGGCTGACCTAAGAAAGAAGCAGGATTTTTTTTTTTTTACTCTGGAGCTAGATTATTGAGACAAACAATTGCTGAGATATTTATTCTTCAAACAATAATTAGTAAAAGAAAAGTCTGAGACTCCCAAATTTAGGTGTGGCAGGCTAAAGTGGGCAGAGGATGCATCAAGCGACCTACAGAATTTAGCTTTTTTCCGGCAAAATTTCCACAAATCCAGGTACAAAGAACTTCCCTAGATTACCGTCAAACTTTATCTTACAAATAGTTTGGTAATACATTGTTAAATGAATATGCACATACTGTATGACCAGTATTCATAATATTGTATCCTTAGCATCCCTTGTAGGGAGACATGTTTAGACACATTCATAGCAACATTGTACATAAGTGTATAAAAGTTAGAGGATAGCCAAAGTGTAATAAATCAACATTGCAATAAATAATTCATGGTTTTTAAATCACACAGCAGTAAAAAAGAATTACAGGAGCATAAAGTTGAGTAGAAGAAAAAAAAACAATTTGACAGAATAACATAGACAATGTGATTCCATTCAAAACAAGCAAATCTCAGTTGTATCACGGAGGATGATAAACACAGAATCTAAGATGGTGTTACAGAGAAAGCAGGGAGATTTGAAAGTTAGAGGTGAACAAGAGACCTCAGAAACTGGGTTAAAATTCTTATTCTTGAAGGTGCCAAGCACAGGAATGTTGACTTGTTTTATTCTTTACAACATGAATTGTATGCTGTGTGTGTGTGTATGTTCTTTAGCATTTATGTATGCTATAGCTTATCATTTAAAACATTTTAATAAAGAGTAGTTTTAGCCAGACTAGAAGACCATTTGAATATCAGATAACATGTTTGAACAAATGGCCTTAAGTGCCTAGTCTGGTGTAAGAGAAGTAAGCAAGGAATGATGCTGGGTGTGCTTACATGTATATGCATGTCCTCCATCGTTGACCAGAGACATGTGAACCTGAGTGACAGTCCCTGTAAATAGAGGAGACATTTCTCAGCTCCAAATACATCAGGACATGAGGAATATGGGCCGAGTATTACTACTTTTTTCTTTTTTTCCGATATTTCTAAAGAGAAACCAGAAATATGAATTTTTTATATGAAATCTTTGACGTGTTAAAGGTTTCCAGTTTTACAAAGCATATTTGAAATAACCTTTGACCAGATCTGACCTACAGGTTGCAAAGTTGTTCCCTGTTATTTGATTTTTACCCTGCATGGAGTAAGTCCTAGGGGAATCCTAGGAATCTAAACTCTGACTGGGATCAAATACTGAGATTATGAGAAAACTTAAGAAGGAGACGAAGCTGGGCTTCAAAACACATCATCTGATAAAAGTGAAAACAAAAGGCTCTTAGTCATGTCCAGCTCTTTGCGACCCCATGAAATATACATTCCACGGAATTCTGCAGGCCAGAATACTGGAGTGGGTAGCCTTTCCTTTCTCCAGAGTATCTTTCCAACCAGGGATCGAACCCAGGTCTCCTGCATTGCAGGCAGATTCTTCACCAGCTGAGCCACAAGGGAAGGCATCAGAAAGAGGTGAACAGAAGGTGATTGCAGGATCTTAGGTAAGACAGTGAGGAACTGAATGGGCCAGGGCTCATGGGAATACAGTGAAGGAGACAGGTAGTAGGGAATGTGCAGGGCTGGAATTTAGCAGCACAGATGCATTGTGTTCCCAAGAGGATGGCCTTGCAAGCTTCATGACTGGTGATGTGACAAATGGATTCTGGAAATAAGAAAGATTTAACAAGATGTAGAGAAAGGCAATGAAGTCCATGTTCAAAGTTATAATTGGGGCTTGTCCATTGAGCAGAAATCTATATGCAGATTCACTGCAGAAGTTTGGAAATATGAAATCAAAGAATATCAGAGTGGGAAAGGTCTAAGACTGACAGTGAGAGTTGAAATTAGAGATGAAATTTGGTGAGACTAGACACAGCCTGTGCACCCACTGTAGTGTGTAAACTGTGAGTAAGCAAAGTCCAACTGAAAGTATATGTTGTAGTTTTAAAATAAAGACGTATAACCACAAAGCAGTTCCACACAGCAGTATGAACATAGGCTGTGTAGGTGGCCACTTTGAATTTGCATCTGGCCCCACAGGAACCATCCTTTTAACTTAGCCAGGCTATAACAATTCTGTAAACTCTAAAAGCTTCACATAAATTGGGAGTAAAAAGAATGAGGTCTTATGAAGGAGACATGCAATAGTTGTTTTATAAAATACTAGATTAGTGACATTGTGGACACTGGATACCAATGTCAATGTCCCTCTACTTTTCCTTGGATCACATTTTCTCAACAGATTTCAGGCTGGCTGTTACATGATGGGCTTTCTAGAAACATATGTTGAAAAGAAGTCAGAGTGCAAGATGCTTACTAGGAACCAACCCCTGTACAAGGATGGAAGAAGAATTGAGCAGCAGAAGTCAAAGTACGTTGCCGACTCAGTGGAAGGTGGGGCACTCTGGAACAGTCATTGCTTATTCAGAGTTATCCTGCATTGGTCCTAAACCACAGGGATTTAAAAAAACATTTTTATTAGGGTAGTTGCTTTACAGTGTTGTGGGGTTTTTTTTTCCTGCTATACAGTGAAGTGAATCTGCCACACATATACACGTATTCCCTATTTTTCGGATTCCCATACCATTTAGGTCAGCAGAGAACATTAAGTAGAGTTTCCTGTGTTATACAGAAGGTTCTCACTAGTTATCTGTTTTATACATAGTAGTGTATATATGTGAATCCCAATCTCCCACCTCCATTTCCCACTTGGAGTCTGTATGTTTGTTCTCTATGTGTGTCTCCATTTTTGCTTTGAAAACAGGTTCTTCTGCACCACTTTTCTAGATTCCACATATATGAGCTAATATGTGATATCTGTTTTTCTCTTTCCGACTTACTTCACTCTGTATGGCAGTCTCTAGGTCCACCCATGTCTTTGCAAATAGCATAATTATGTTCCATTTTATAGCTGTGTAATATTCCAGTGCATATGCCACACCTTCTTTACCCATCCTCTGTCAATGGACCAAATGGCCCATGAAAAGATGGTCAACACCACTGATTATTAGAGAAATTCAATGAAGTATCACCTCACATCAGTCTGGATGGCCATTATTAAAAAAAAATATCTACAGATGATAAATGCTGTAGAGGGTGTGGAAAAAGGGAACCCTCCTATACTGTTGGTGGGAATGTGGTTTGGTGCAGCCACTTTGTAATACAGTGTTTGCTGATGCTAAGTTGCTTCAGTCGTGTCCGACTCTGTGCGACCCCATAGACGGCAGTCCATCAGGCTCCCCGTCCCTGGGATTCTCCAGGCAAGAATACTGGAGTGGGTTGCCATTTCCTTCTCCAATGCATGAAAGTGAAAAGTGAAAGTGAAATCGCTCAGTCGTGCCTGACTCTTAGCGACCCCATGGACTGCAGCCTACCAGGCTCCTCTGTCCATGGGATTTTCCAGGCAAGAGGACTGGAGTGGGTTGCCATTGCCTTCTCCAAATACAGTGTTTAGGTGCCTTAAAAAACTAAATGTAGAACTACCAAATGATGCAGCAATTCCATTCCTGGGCATATACCCTGAGAAAACCGTAATTACAAAAAATACACATACCCCAGTGTTTAATGCAGCACTAGTTACTTTAGCCAGGACATGCAATGACAGAGCTTTGATGTCCTGGCTTGATCAGTCACTGGATGCTGGCTGCCCTGGGAAGCAAGTGCTTGTGACTGAGGCAGCTCTCTGCAGCTAGAGCAGACCCTGAATGAGGTACAATCTAGAGACTGCATGCTGTTCACCCTGGGTAGAGCCAACAACAAGTCCTTCCTTGAAATGGGCTGGGATAGTTCAACTTCATGTTTATGGTACTGGAGAAAGCTTGACTTCTTGCTTGACAGTGAACTAATTGAGAAGTGTCACTAAGTCTGAATTCAATTTACAATCATAGTGATAATAGCTGACTTTGTTAGGGTCTACTACATATCTAGGCGTTCCACTAACATTATACATACTTTCCTCAGGTGAAGAATAAAATCTTTATCTCAGATGAAGAAATATGGATCATATATAGCAGGAAAGCAGTAGAAATGTGTTTCATACCAAGAGAGCTGGACTCTGGACACATTTCTTGTTCACATGGCTTCTTCTTCAGTGCCTCACTGAAACAAGAAGTAAATCCAAAACAGAGCGGGTATAAGTATAACTGATTGACTTTGTTTTACAGCAGAAAATAAAACAACATTGTAAAGCAAAGATACTCCAATAAAATTTTTAAAAATCCTTGCAAAGATAAACTCAAGTCTAAAGAAAAGACCCTGATGCTGGGAAAGACTGCAGGCAGGAGGAGAAGGAGATGACAGAGGATGAGATGGTTGGATGGCATCATCGACTCGATGGACATGATTTTCAGCAAGCTCCAGGAGTTGGTGATGGACAGTGAAGCCTGGAGCACTGCATTCCATGGGGTTGCAAAGAATCAGACACAACTGAGCGACTGAACTGAACCAAACTGGAAACATTTCACAAGACCTGAGTTGGTTAATTTTTCAAAACAGAACACAACAAGAACTGCCTCATTTGATGTTCTTGAGGGTAGAAAGATATACACAGAGAAAATAAAATATCCACTTTAAAGAGAGGAACAGAAATTTCTAGCTATGGGATCTAAATTCTTGAGACCTCAGCTATCTAAATTAAATGTGTACTAGCACGGCGGCCTATCTCACAGTGTTGTCATGCAAATTAAAGAAGTCAGTACCTAGAAGGGCACTCAAAGTTTTGCCTGGCACATGTGTTTAGTAAAGTTTGGACATTTTATACCTACTATTATATAAATAGATTACCCTTTTCTTCAAGATTTCTAAGTGTCAACCACTTAACTTTATGTATGTAATTTTTCTCACACTCATATATGAATTTAGCACTGTTTTTATGGTGTTTTTGCCTATTTCTAGCTATGGGAATAATGAGGTGTGAAGCTGTTAAATAAATTTATGAAATCTAGCTAGCCTAGTCATTGGAGTTACTGATGGCTATGTTATATATTACCCCCAAATTACTCATGTAAAACAATCACCTATTATGCTCACAGATTCACACATTCTGTGGGTCAGGAAGTTGTACCAGGCATATTCAGGGTGGTCTTTCTATGACCAGCTAAAATCATCTAAAGTTGATCACTCACCCATCTGGCAAAGGATGCTGACTGGTAGTGGAGGTGTCAGTTCATCTCCATGTGAGCTGTTTGACCTTTTTCACACCACAGGGACTGGGCTCAAGGGCAAGAATGCTAAGGGAGATTAACATGGCATCTGCCCTTGGATAAAGAATATGTAGTGCATATGCACAATGGGATACTAATCAGCCATAAAAAGAACAAAATAATACCATTTGCAGCAACATGGATGGACATAGAGATTAGCATACTACATGAAGTAAGTCAGACAGAGATAAATAACAGGTGATATCACTTATAAGTGGAATCTAAAAATCTGATACCAATGAACTTATTTACACAACATAAACAGACTGACAGAATTAGAAAACAAACTTATGGATACTAAGGGGAAAGCAGGTGATGGCAGGTGGCAGGGGAGGGTAAACTAGGATTAACGTATACACACTACTATATGTATAAAAATAGATAAATAACAAGGACCTACTATACAGCACAGGGAACTCTACTTATTATTTTGTGATAGCCTATAAGGGAAAAGAATATGAAAAAGAATGAATATAGGTGTGTGTATATATATATATATATATATATGAAAAGTGAAGTCGCTCAATACTGTCCGACTCTTTGCGACCCCGTGGACTGTAGCCCACCAGGCTCCTCCATCCATGGGATTTTCCAGACAAGAATACTGGAGTGAGTTGCCATTTCCTTCTCCAGGGGATCTTCCCGACCCAGGGATCAAACCCAGGTCTCTTGCATTCCAGGCAGACGCTTTAACCTCTAAGCCACCAGGGAAGTCTCTCTCTCTCTCTCTATATATATATATACACACACACATATATATATATAACTGAATTACTTTGCTGTACACCTGAAACTAACACAAACATGGTAAATCAATAGTACTCGAATAAATTTTTATTTAAAGTTGCATATTTCTTGCATTGGATGTCATGTAATATCTCTTCTGCCACATTCTGTTCAGCAATGTTATAACATCTCCCTCTGGCTCAAGGCTGCCTATTGGTACGTGTCTTGAAGAACATATGGGACCAGAGACAGTGTTTTAAACATTTTTAATTGAATTTTTTGAGATAAGTGCAAGTACTCACAGAGCTACAAAATAATACAGAGAGATCCCATGTGTTCTTTACCCAGCTACCTCCAAAGGTATCATCTCAAAAAATGCAGATGGTGACTGCAACCATGAAATTAAAGGACACTTACTCCTTGGAAGGAAAGTTATGACCAATCTAGACAGCATATTTAAAAATAGAGACATTATTTTGCCAACAAAGGTCTGTCTAATCAAAGCTATGGTTTTTCTGGTAGTCATGAATGGATGTGAGAGTTGGACTATAAAGAAAGCTGAGCGCTGAAGAACTGATGCTTTTGAACTGTGGTGTTGGAGAAGACTCTTGAGAGTCCCTTGGATACCAAGGAGATCCAACCAGTCCATCCTAAAGGAAATCAGTCCTGAATGTTCCTTGGAAGGACTGATGCTGAAGCTGAAACTCCAATACTTTGGCCACCTGATGTGAAGAACTGACTTATTTGAAAAGACTCTGGGATGCTGGGAAAGACTGAAGGTGGGAGGAGAAGGGGCCAACAGAGGGTGAGGTGGTTGGATGGCATCACCAACTCAATGGACAAGAGTTTGAGTAAACTCCAAGAATTGGGATGGACAGGGAGGCTTGGTGTGCTGAAGTCCATGGGGTCGCAAAAAGTTGGACATGACTGAGCAACTGAACAGAACTGAACTGAGGGTATGGATATGGGTGCAATATACCCATCTATTCAGATTTCCCCAGTTTTACTCAAGTGATGTTTTAGAAATTGTACTCTACCACATTAGTCAGTGATAAAACTGGGCCAAACCCATGTCTGTCTGGCTCAAAAGCTGAACTCTTAACCACTGTAGAATAAAATATCTAACCACTGTATTTTTGCAAAGTCTAAAAAAAGTATGTCAACAAGCTCAAATCCATCACTGCTTAGATTGAAATGATATTTTTATATCTCCAATAAGTTGAAAAACTCCACTAATGCCTTACTCTTGTAATCATTAATATTCAGAGCTATGCCTAATTCATTAACTAGCTGAATAGGGAAAACAAAACTATAACCAAAATATAATCATTTACCATATTCTTACCATGTTCCAATCTCTGTAATAAGTACTCACCATTCACAATCTCTAATTTTTGCAGAAGCTCCTAATGTTAGATATTGTTATTCATTCCCATTGTACAAATAAGTAAATCAACTTATAAAGGGTTTAAATAAGAGACATATTTAATAATAGACTGCTAGTTCATAATCTGTATGAGAGCCTACATTAATCTAAAATCAAACTCCTCAATATGAAAGTTTTGTATCTTTCTCTCCTTCTGGAGACAAACTGTCCAATTAATAGAATGAAGAAAAACTGACTTAGAAATAGCCCACTATACTACTCTGTGCCCAGTATCCATTTGGCGTATTTTGAGTGACTGGGAGGTCGAAGTTATAAGTTGATGTTCAGAGTTCCTATTAACTCCTTATTGCCAAATTCAGACTTACATTGAAGAAAGTAGGGAAAACCAAGCATTCAGGTATGACCTAGATCAAATCTCTTATGATTATACAGTGGAAGTGAGAAATAGATTTAAGGGCCTAGATCTGATACATAGAGTGCCTGATGAACTATGGAATGAGGTTCGTGACATTGTACAGGAGACAGGGATCAAGACCATTCCCATAGAAAAGAAATGCAAAAAAGCAAAATGGCTGTCTGGGGACGCCTTACAAATAGCTGTGAAAAGAAGAGAAGCGAAAAGCAAAGGAGAAAAGGAAAGATATAAACATCTGAATGCAGAGTTCCAAAGAATAGCAAGAAGAGATAAGAAAGCCTTCTTCAGCGATCAATGCAAAGAAATAGAGGAAAACAACAGAATGGGAAAGACTAGGGATCTCTTCAAGAAAATCAGAGATACCAAAGGAGCATTTCATGCAAAGATGAGCTCGATAAAGGACAGAAATGGTATGGACCTAACAGAAGCAGAAGATATTAAGAAGAGATGGCAAGAATACACAGAAGAACTGTACGAAAAAGATCTTCACGACCCAGATAATCACGATGGTGAGATCACTCACCTAGAGCCAGACATCCTGGAATGTGAAGTCAAGTGGGCCTTAGAAAGCATCACTACGAACAAAGCTAGTGGAGGTGATGGAATTCCAGTTGAGCTATTCCATATCCTGAAAGATGATGCTGTGAAAGTGCTGCACTCAATATGCCAGCAAATTTGGAAAACTCAGCAGTGGCCACAGGACTGGAAAAGGTCAGTTTTCATTCCAAACCGAAAAAAAGGCAATGCCAAAGAATGCTCAAACTACCGCACAATTGCACTCCTCTCACATGCTAGTAAAGTAATGCTCAAAATTCTCCAAGCCCAGGCTTCAGCAATATGTGAACCGTGAACTTCCTGATGTTCAAGCTGGTTTTAGTAAAGGCAGAGGAACCTGAGATTAACTTGCCAACATCCACTGGATCATGGAAAAAGCAAGAGAGTTCCAGAAAAACATCTATTTCTACTTTATTGACTATGCCAAAGCCTTTGACTGTGTGGATCACAATAAACTGTAGAAAATTCTCAAAGAGATGGGAATACCAGAACACCTGACCTGCCTCTTGAGAAACCTATATGCAGGTCAGGAAGCAACAGTTAGAACTGGACATGGAACAACAGACTGGTTCCAAATAGGAAAAGGAGTTCGTCAAGGCTGTATATTGTCATCCTGTTTATTTAACTTATATGCAGAGTACATCATGAGAAATGCTGGACTGGAAGAAACAAAAGCTGTGATCAAGATTGCCGGGAGAAATATCAATAACCTCAGATATGCAGATGACACCACCCTTATGGCAGAAAGTGAAGAGGAACTAAAAAGCCTCTTGATGAAACTGAAAGAGGAGAGTGAAAAAGTTGTCTTAAAGCTCAACATTCAGAAAATGAAGATCATGGCATCCGATCCCACCACTTCATGGGAAATAGATGGGGAAACAGTGGAAACAGTGTCAGACTTTATTTTTCTGGGCTCCAAAATCACTACAGATGGTGACAGCAGCCATGAAATTAAAATACGCTTAGTCCTTGGAAGGAAAGTTATGACCAACATAGATAGCATATTGAAAAGCAGAGACATTACTTTGCCAACAAAGGTTTGTCTAGTCAAGGCTATGGTTTTTCCTGTGCTCATGTATGGATGTGAGAGTTGGACTGTGAAGAAGGCTGAGTGCCGAAGAATTGAGGCTTTTGAACTGTGGTGTTGGAGAAAACTCTTGAGAGTCCCTTGGACTGCAAGGAGATCCAACCAGTCCTTTCTGAAGGAGATCAGCCCTGGGTGTTCTTTGGAAGGAATGATGCTAAAGCTGAAACTCCAGTACCATGGCCACCTCATGAGAAGAGCTCACTCATTGGAGAAGACTCTGATGCTGGGAGGGACTGGGGCAGGAGGAGAAGGGGATGACAGAG
This sequence comes from Bos mutus, assembly GCF_027580195.1. Taxonomy (NCBI): domain Eukaryota; kingdom Metazoa; phylum Chordata; class Mammalia; order Artiodactyla; family Bovidae; genus Bos; species Bos mutus. The sequence continues at coordinate 60,533,177 of NC_091618.1, forward strand.
GATGAGGTGGCTGGATGGCATCACTGACTCGATGGAGGTGAGTCTCAGTGAATTCCGGGAGTTGGTGATGGACAGGGAGGCCTGCGTGCTGCGATTCATGGAGTCGCAAATAGTTGGACACGACTGAGCGACTGATTTGATCTGATCTGTATGTTAGATGACTTTTCACAGAATTTCTTAGCCATAAAAGACTGGATTCATCATTGAATGAAATCTGAAATTTTAGCTAAATCTCTAGATGTATGTGTTAAACCATGGCAGATTAATTGTCTTTAAAAAATTAAAAATATCAACAACAAAATTCATTATTAATTGGAATGATTGAGCATTGCCTCTGACCATATTCTGGGATCTATAATTGGGAAAATTTTAAAGATTATGTGTATGTTTGTTGAAAATATGCTAATTAGAGGAGATTTAAGTAACTTTTTTTCTGAAAATAATTATGACACTCCAGCAGGATATAATTCCTCCACTTAAACTCCTATCTTTGTAACTAACTTGACATTTTTTAAGAAAGCTTCTTTTTAACCATTCACATTAGAGCAAAAAGTTAAATTAGTCAATTAATAAGCATTTATTAAGAATGTGAAGGATTGTGCTACAAGTGTACACTAAATATGATTTCTATTAACTTAAATTCTTATTAACTAAATCAAGTATTATACAAATAAAAAAATGCAAAGTAATACATCAATACAAACTATAAATCTTAAAGTACTTCAGCTAACAAGGTATCATAGTCACAGAGGAAGACAGTTAATCAAAAAAATGTATTCATTTGAGGCTCTTTCCGTTCCACCCTTGAAATGCTGACATGCTTTCAGTCACTGTCCTTCACCTTTTCCTCATTTAACATTCATCCTCTTTTGTGAATGAAATCAGATCAAATGATGCCAGCACATTTATTGCTGGCTCTGATGGAACAACAGGACTTCCAGACTTACAAACTCTTAGCCAAAGTGGGAATAGGGTAGTTTATCCAGCTTTGTCAGGGAAGCAGGGAGGCTGCACCACTCCATCAATCATTCCACCCATATGTGTCTCCACCACTCACACATGACATGTGAACTGAACCCTGTTCCTAGGCAACCCCTGTCACCTTGTTGCCATAGCTTCATAAAGACTGATTCTACTTCCTGAGGCATCCTTTATATCTTCAAGAACACCTGCTGCTGCTGCTGCTGCTAAGTCACTTCAGTCATGTCTGACTCTGTGCGACCCCATAGACAGCAGTCCACCAGGCTCCCTGTCCCTGGGATTCTCCAGGCAAGAACACTGGAGTGGGTTGCCATTTCCTTCTCCAATGCATGAAAGTGAAAAGTGAAAGTGAAGTCTCTCAGTCGTGTCCGACTCTCCGCGACCCCATGGACTGCAGCCTACCAGGCTCCTCCATCCATGGGATTTTCCAGGCAAGAGTACTGGAGTGGGGTGTCATTGCCTTCTCCGTCAAGAACACCTAGGTTTTGTTAAATGAAGGTGTCTTTCTTTTTTTGAAAATTCTGTTTTTATTAATGATTCCAATTTCTCATGTGGTTCATTTCATAAGTAGATTTTTCATCAACAGCAACATGACAGCTTATTAGTTCACTTACCATTGTTGTAGCTTCACTGAGTTAGATAAGGCTGTGGTCCATGTGATCTGTTTGATTAGTTTTCTGTGATTGTGGTTTTCATTCTGTCTGCCCTCTGATGGAGAAGGATAAGAGGCTTATGGAAACTTCCTGTTGGGAGAAATTGATTGTAGGGGGAACTGGGTCTTGTTCTGATGGGCATGGCAGTGCTCGGTAAATCTTTAATTCAATTTTCTGTTTGATGGGCAGGGCTGTGTTCCCTCTTTGTTGTTTGATATGAGACCAAACCATGGTGGAGGTAATGAAGATCATGGTGACCTCCTTCAAAAGGTCTTCTTGCTCACTCTGCCACGCTCAGTGCCCTATACCCTGCCGCAGGCCACTGCTGACCCATGCCTCTGCCAGAGACTCCTGGACACTCATGAGCAAGTCTGGGTCAGTCTTTTGCGTGGCCATTGCTCCTTTATCCTGGTTTCTGGTGCACAGGAGGTTTTGTTTGTACCCCCCAAGAGTCTGTTTCCCCTGTCCCATGTGAGTTCTGTAATCAAATCTTACTGACCTCCAAAGTCAAATTCTCTGGGGTTCTCAGTCCCTTTGCAAGATCCCCATGCTGGAGAATCTGCAGTGGGTCCTGGAACTTTCTTAACAGTGCGAGAATTTCTTTGGTGTAATTGTTCTGCAGTCTGTGGGTCCTCTACTCGGCAGCTCTATGGTGGAGTTAATGGCGACCTCCTCCAAGAGGGCTTATGCCACAGGCTGTGTGACCAGGTCTCCTGCACCCAAAACCCCTGCCCCTGTGGCAGGCCACTGCTGACCTGTACCTCCACAGGAGACACTCAACAAACTGTGGAAAATTCTTCAAGATATGGGAATACCAGACCATCTTACCTGCCTCCTGAGAAATCTGTATGCAGGTCAAGGAGCAACAGTTAGAACCAGACATGGAAAAACAGGCTGGTTCCAAATTGAGAAAGGAGTATGTCAAGGCTATATATTGTCACTCTGATTATTAAACTTATATGCAGAGTACATCATGAGAAATGCCAGGCTGGATGAAGCACAAGCTGGAATCAAGATTGCCAAGAGAAATATCAATCATCTCAGATATGCAGATGACACCACCCTTATGGCATCATAATAGAGAAAGAGAAGAAGAACTAAAGAGCCTCTTGATGACAGTGAAAGAAGAGAGTGAAAAAGTTGGTTTAAAACTCAACACTCAAAATCAAAGATCATGGCATCTGGTCCCATCACTTCTTGGCAAATAGATGGGGAAACAATGGAAACAGTAACAGATTTGTTTTCTTGGGTTCCAAAATCAGTGCTGATAGTGACTGCAGCCATGAAATTAAAAGACATTTGCTCCTTGGAAGAAAAGCTATGACCAACCTAGATAGCATATTAAAAAGCAGACACATTACTTTGTCAACAAAGGCCTGTCTAGTGAAAATCATGGTTTTTCCAGTAGTCATGTATGGATGTGAGAGTTGGATGATAAAGAAAGCTGAGCACTGAAGAACTGATGCTTTTGAATTGTGGTGTTGGAGAAACCTCTTGAGAGTCCCTTGGACTGCAAGGAGATCCAACCAGTCAATCCTAAAGGAAATCAGCCCTGAGTAATAATTGGAAAGACTGATGCTGAAGCTGAAACTCCAATACTTTGACCACCTGATGCGAAGAACTGACTCCTTGGAAAATCCCTGATGCTGGGAAAGATTGAAGGCAGGAGGAGAAGGGGATGACAGAGGATGAGATGGTTGGATGTCATAACTGACTCGATGAGTTTGATTAAGCTCCAGAAGTTGGTGATCAACAGGGAAGCCTGGCATGCTGCAGTCCATGGGGTCCATGACTGAACTGAACCATCGATATGCTTGCAACTCAGAAATTTCTATCTTCAAATCATAGCTGTATCCTTATCTCCTTTTAAGAAAATGTATCTAATGGCTTTTTTTGGATTCTACCTTCGTAGCATATGGTAGTGTGTAAATGTGTGTTAGTCAGTCAGTTGTGTCCAACTCCTGTGACCCCATTGACTGTAGCCCACCATGCTCCTCTGTCCATAGAATTCTCCAGGCAAGAGTACTGGAGTGGGTTGCCATTTCCTTCTCCAGAGGATCTTCTCTACCCAGGGATCAAACCTGGGCCTCCTGCACTGCAGGTGGATTCTTTACCATCTGAGCCACCAGGGAAGTGTGGCATACAGTGATGCCTGATTAAACAGTGAATAAAAGATCAGCCTTCACTACCTATATGGCAACAATTCTTTAACCTGAGTTACTTCATTTGGAAGGTAATAGTATTAGACTGACTCGTTCCCATAAATTCCTTCACTTCTGGTATTCACTTCAGTTTTAGTTCCAAATAACTAAATATTTAGCAACTTTTATATCAAATATTCTTATTATATAATTATACAGCATTTCCTCAGTACTATCAGCATTATTCTACACCTTAGCTAGTGATAAAGTCCTACAATAATATGAAATAATCAACTCTAAACATTTTGATTATTCTCAGTTAAGTAATAACGAGAGGCATAAAGTATTGTCAGAGGCTTTCTTTGAAATTCTTCTACTAAGCTAAGAACTTCATGACTCTTTGGGGTTTGATGGTAATGCTTTCTACTACACAGAGGATAAAAACTGCTAACATCACACGTTGAATTATTGGACCATTGTTGAGAAAACATGCCCCATATTAGAAATGAAAATAGATGTGCTGCAACTTCACCCGCTTAGCAGTTTTATAAATGGATTTGAAAATGGCTTTGTCATATTTAATAGGCTCTGTTCATTTATGAGAAAGAAAGAATTCAGTTGTTCACAGACCTTTCCACTTTACTAACACTTAATGGACTACAGTCAGTTTTCCCTCTGCCTAATTCATTCATTCCATCATGATGGAAACAGATAAAGCAGTATTTTTTTAATAAGGCATCACTTTAATGCCTCCTGTAAGGAATATTTTAATCACTTTATTTTCTTATTTATTATTCATATCCATTATTGCAAGCAATTGGAAAATGCTATTCTAATTCTTAAAGAGATCTTAAGAGAGTTACAACCTAGTACAAGAAGCAGCACTCACAAAAACAAACCTAAGGCAGTATATATTTAAATGTCACATGAGAGCAACTGTCAGTAAGTCTTTTAGGACCATTATTATCAAAAGGGGACAAAATATGAAGAGGAGATCCCAGAACAAAATTTCAATAGTGAAGGAGAGGAAGTTGCTCCAGCTGTACTTCCTTAAGCTAAATTGCAAATAATAATCACTGTATATTGATGATCTATAATAATACTGTAAGCACATAATTGTGTGTTTTACATTGATAGGTTATAAAGTTAACTAGATTGAATATATCACCTTAGTTTTTTATTACAATCTTTTCTGAGTTTGAGCACCACTGTTAGATTAGAAACCATCACCTTTCTGGTTGAGAGGTGGAGACTTAGCCCAGGGGTTTGTGCTTAAAGATGGTGATTATGCAGCCTGCAAGCCAAGGACAGAGTCACAGGTGCCCAGATTCTAAGCTGACTCAGTCACTGATGGTTCAAGGCAGTGACTCTTGGGCTTTGATCTGCTTGGGAATCACATGGTGAACTGGTTGGGTTTCCTTTTCTGGGCACCAGACCCCAGAAATGTTACTTTTTTAGCAGGTTGGATCAAGGCTCCTGAATTTATGTTCCTGTCAGGCTTCCACATTACTCTATGCTGATGACTTGAAGATTTCAGTTTGGGTCACCCTGGTGTGTGGGCTCTGAGGTCAGTCTAGTGAGGTTTGAATCCTGACTCTAGCAATTACTAACTGTGTGAACTTGAGTCTTGGATTTTTCATCAGTAAAATGGGATTAATGCCAGAAAATTCTTCATATGTTGTTATGAGGATAAAGGTAAAGTGGGCTCAAAAAGTGCCAATTATGCCCACCGTAAGTAGTGTTATTACCACCATCATCACCACCACCATGGGCCATTTTCAACAGAACTGAAAGCCATCAAAGAACATCCTTATATGTGGAATCAAAAATAATCTACAAATGAACTTATTTACAGAACAAAAACAGACTCACAGATATAGGAAAAAAAAATATGGCTACCAAAAGGGATGGATAAATTAGGAGCTGCAGGACTAACAGATACACACAACTATATATAAAATATATGAATAACAAAAATTACCATATAGCCTAGGGGAATGCACTCAATATCTTGTAATAAGCCTTAATGGGAAAGAATCTGAAAAAGAGTATCAGAATTACTTTGCTGTACATCAGAAACTAACACAACATTGTAGATTTACTGCTGCTAAGTCGCTTCAGTCGTGTCCGACTCTGTGTGACCCCATAGACGGCAGCCCACCAGGCTCGGCCGTCCCTGGGATTCTCCAGGCAAGAACACTGAAGTGGGCTGCCATTTCCTTCTCCAATGCATGAAAGTGAAAAGTGAAAGTGAAGTCGCTCAGTCATGTCCGACTCTTAGCGACCCCATGGGCTGCAGCCTACCAGGCTCCTCCGTCCATGGGATTTTCCAGGCAAGAGTGCTGGAGTAGGGTGCCACTGCCTTCTCTATGCTTCAATAAATAAAAAATAAAAGAACCTGCTAGACTTGGATGGACAGACAGATAGGAAACTGTAAGACAGAAGGACACAAAGTCAATTAAAAAGTGATCCACCTCTAGAAAGCTGCACTATTTGCCCAAAAGAGAATGTTGACAGTATGGATGCACAATACTGCTCTGTGTGTGAGTGATTTGACCTCAAAACACAACTATACCAAGTGTTCTGGAAGGCAGAACTGTGTTTCTCTCATCTCCATAAAAGATCTGGCAGTAAGTTGGTGTTCAGTTATTGACTGAATGAGCCAACATTCTCTGACTTAGGAAAGTCACTTTACCACTCAGTTTGAACTCCCATTAAATATAGAAAATGCTTGTTTAAATATGCATGTGCACACACACATATACACACACACACAAAGAAATCTCTGAGATGTTTCTTTCTCCAGATTAGAGATAAAATTTCAGAGGCACAGAAAGGTTAAGTGACTTTCCCTTAAACAAGTAAAAGGTAGGGCCCAAGCTGGATGACCATTCTCAGTCCATTCTGTCAAGGCAGCCTGCATGTGGGAGTGGAGCTGACTATGTATTAATATTTTTTTTTAATAATGGTTTTTATAGTGGGAGATAATTTACATGTAAAATTTACATGGCATTAATTAACATCTTTTAAAAAGAATTTCTTAAACTATCTCTTCTTTATTCCCACTGCCTGAGTGGTTATCAATGGAGAATCCTGCTGCAGAAACTGTTTACATTCTATGAAATATATACTCTGTTGATACCATATTTAAAATAGATAACTAATGAGAACCTACCATATAGCACAAGGAACTCAACTCAAGGCTCTGTGGTTTAACTTGGATCAGAAGGAAGTCCAAAAAAGAGGGATATATGTGTGTGTATATATGCACTTGTAACTGATTCACTTTGCTGTACAGCAGAAATTAACTCAATATTGTAAAGCAACTAAGCTTTAAAAAGAATTGAAGAGTCCATGAAGACTGAAAATTTAAATACCTTTTCATTAGAAATTGGGTTTGATTTTTTTAATCAAAAAATAAAGAAAGGAACATGTTTAAAGGCTAAGAATTAATCTAATGTTTTTTTGTCATTTTAACAGAATAGAAATCTGAATCTTTTGTGGAAGTTCTAGACCTGTGTGAAGAAGAGAAGGAATAGCCTTAGGGTTCTCACTGTAGTGTTCTCTGGGATCCTGATAAATCTTTCCATATAGAGCACAGATATAGTGGTAGATATAGATATTCTTATTTGAATATATTTTCTCCTGACACATTCAGGAAATCTTCATCAGATTTATATAAGTTCATTGCTTTTTTTTTTTCCCTTTCGTTTGAATAATCTTCATATTCTGTATAAAATATAGCTCTTTCTTCTGTCCACATCAAAAACCCAAATGTGTGTGTGCTAAGTCGCTTCAGTCTTGTCTGACTCTTTATGACCCCATGGTCTGTCACCCACGAGGCACTTCTGTCCATGGGATTCTCCAGACAAGAATACTGGAGTGGGTTGCCATTCCCTTCTCTAGGGGATCTTCATGACCCAGGGATGGAACCCGTGTCTCTTATGTCTCCTGCATGGCAGGCTGGTTCTTTTATCACCAGGGCATCACCAGGGAAGCCCATAAATCCAAGAACCTGGACTCTTAAGTGACCTGAACAATCTCCATGCTAAGTCATCATTTAAATGATAATCATCACATCCGGTCAACCCTGCAGCCTAGTGTAAGCTGCCTGAACATCATGCCTGTGGTTCATTGACACCATCATCACTGCTCACTGAGGCTGGAAGACATTCCCTTTCTTCTGCACATGACAAAGCTGAAGTTCAGAGACTTGAGAATAAGGTGACATTTAATGTCCAGTCATGGACGGAACAAATGATGTTTAAACTTCTCTGTCTCTGATCATTCCAGTCTATCAAACAGTAACTCATGTAAGGTCTGTGAAGTTCACTTAATTCTTTTAAGGTCAGTGAGTTATTTAACATCAGAGTTACAATTAGAAGGCTTCATTGCAGCTCTTATAGCTCAATTTGTTTCTAAGAAGGAGATGTAGATTTTTGATGCAATTCCTGTTTAATTCATTCCAAAAAGTATGTACTTTGGACCTACTGTTTCCTTTTTTGAAGCATCTATAACACTCCATCCAATCAAAGGGCTGCATTCCACTCTGGTGTCTAAGGGTTTGTTTGCCTTGTTGACAGCTCATCTGAGTCACCTAAACCACTTATCAGCAACCCGCTCCTCTCATTTTGTAACAGAAAAAGGCCCATCATGTTTTTCAGTTTTAAATTGTCTTGCATTTCAGTGTTCCTGACTTTTTCAGAAATTATTACCTCAATCAAATGCCGTGTGGTCTCAGATTCCTTTGCACTCTGTGGGTCAAAGCTGAATTTGGGGTAAACCTTCGGTCATCTATGAGTAGCCTTTCAAGTCTTATAATTGGGATCGTTGGGGAGAAATTTGCCCATAAATTTAGTAGTAGGACTGAAATTCTAGATTACTTTCAATTCAGTATTCTTCCCTGTCCTGGAGCTGGAGGTCTGTGTCTAAGAAGTTAAATTGTGTTTCTGTTTGCCACTAAATCAATAGTAGCACACCTCTATCACATTCAAAAAGGATACTTAATACGTAACTTTTAATAAATATGTGCAAGGATAAATGACAATGAATAACACAGAGTATGGAGTGATTCTACATTAGTACACACTGTGGACACACAGTCCTACTCTCATGATAACAACCAATTCTTCACATAACTGGAAGCAGAAGTTGTCCCTGTTGAGCAATGCATTTTGAGTCTTAAAAAATGATCAGATGTCTTAGAGCTAATTTGTGGACAATTCTAGACAACACCTAAGTTCTTTTTGTTAAGGCACTTGAGTTTGTTTGTTTTTTAATTTTAAGGACATGTCTTGCAGGATCTTAGTTCCCCATCCAGGGATTGAATCCAACCCTGCAGTGGTGAAAGCAGAGTCCTAATCACTGGATGGCTAGGGAATTTCAGACAACATCAAAGCTCTTTTATTTTTTATATAGAGATAGGTTTAAAAAAAATCTATAGGTAAAAAACTACTACCTACAAAAAATTATAAAGATATAGGCAAGAGCTCTCTTTCCTGCATGATTTTTGTGTTTTTTTTTTTTTTTTGAAAGAGAAATTGTGAAAATAAGCAAAGATCAACCAAACGAGAACAAACAAAGGTTATTTATTCAAAGTGCTGTAGTGATGAAGTCAGCCACTGTCCCTTGTGTTTTGGCAGAGAAACAAGAGAAGTCAGAAGAGTGAGGGAAGGCTTCAAGTATGCCCTGATTGGAGGTTGTTTCCACGGGGAAGTGGTAGGAAATCTAAGTAGAAAGGAGGCTTCCTATTTGATTATGTGACGGGGCAAGAATGCATATTTGTCTTTTTCTATTTGGTCCTCAGTTGAAAGGAAGACAAAAATTAGAGAAGCTGTCAATTATTAATCAAATTCTGGCCATCCTGAGCCAGTTGTTACTGGAGTTATTGTTTGATTTCCTGGATTGTTACTAGAGACAATGTTCTTGTTCTGACTTCCCACAAGACTGACATAGATAGGAGGCTGACATCCTGGGTTGGTTACTGCAGCTAATGGGTTGGTTTCCTGGGCTGGTTGCCACAGGTTGTGGGTTGGAGTTCTATTTTTATAAATGGTCTATCTATCGTTTATTCATACATTCAGTTGCTCAAAATGGAGTTATTATTTTCAGTGTTTTGAATTTTGCTTTGCTCCCTTAAAACTGGTCTCTGGAGAAATGTCACCATAAAATTTCCCTACTTTTTGTCCCCCATTTTAATAACTGAAATTTGGCATCTATTTATGAACAAAAGTGATTCTTTGGGAATAATGGGATCCAGCTGCACATGTGAAGGGACCTAGAAAGAGACTCAGCCACCTATGCCTTGGGTAATAGGCACCCAGACCTTTGTATAGGCTATAAAACCAGCAGAAGTCTATAAGGCAGCCTCAGCCACAGTTAGCCACAGTCAGGGAACACCTGGAGAGTGCTGACTTGGGCAGACATGCGCATCAAGAGAGCCTTTGGATAAGAACTCTGTCAGCACCACTCCACCCCAGTTTGATAGGACATAAAGCTAAACTAGCCAGCAATTGACTTCCATCAGGGAAAAGGAAACCAGTGAGAGAGTGCCAGGCTCCTCAGGCTTTGTAGGATGCTCCTAAAAAAAAAGTTGAAGGGAGACTTTCATGGCAGGAAGAAGGCAGATAAGCAGATCAGAAAGCACTAAAAGGACATAGCTCTTGTTGACTGTGTTCAGGACTCCATCAGCATGACTGTTTATAAGCTGCTACGGAAACCCCACAGCTATAGCTGGTTTCTTGTATGCACTCACCAATGCTGGAAAAGAACCAGCTCTGGTAGACATAGACATAGAGTGCTCTCTAAAAACATGCAGATAAGCAGATCAGAAAGCACTAAAAGGACATAGCTCTTGACTGTGTTCAGAACTCCATTAGGATGACTGTTTATAAGCTGCTAGGGAAACCTCACAGCCGTAGCTGGTTTCTTGGGTGCACTCACCAACGCTGGAAAAAGAACCATCTCTGGTAGACATAGAGTGCTCTCCGAAAACATGCCAGAATCTACAGGAGAGAGACAAATCTCAAAACTGAGCCTTGTCTCCAGCATCAGGAAAACGAAAGAGAGGTTTTTAGTAGCTGGTGACTTGTAGATCAAGAGATTTACAAGCTTAAGGATTCTGCCACAAGAGGGAGCAAGAAGCATGGAGCAGATTATCCACACAAGGTTAGAGTAAGCACCAGATATAAGCAGGACCAGCAAAAAGTATCGCCCACCTGAAAGCAGCTAGTAAAGACTGGAGAAGGTGAAGGCTACTTCAAATGCAAAAGCGGCAACACAAAGCTACAAGCAATATGGAGAATCAAAGAAGCATGCCATTACCAAAAGATAACAAACATCTCCCAAACCAACCCCAAAGATGGGCAATTTTGTGATTTAGCTGATATAGAATGCAAAAAAATTATTTGAGGAAATTCAATAAGTTACAAGAAAACAATAAATATGTTAACAAAATCAGAAAAGTAGTAAATGAACAAAATGAGAAATTTAGCAAAGAGATAGAAATCATTAAAAGAACTTAACAGAAAGTCTGAAACTGAAAAATTGAATAACATTGTGAAGAAAGCATCAGTATCAAACTAGACCAAACAGAAAATAAAGACAGTGATCTTGAGGGTGTGGCTTCCAATCAGCCTAGATCTAGGTTCTGATGGTGATTCTCACCTTTGGGACATTGACAAGTCTTGGCGCACCCTCATCTCCTGAGAACCACTAAGGAAAAAAGAAGATCGCTTGGGCATTGACTGTTTGAGGAACAACAAACAGGTAGGCCAAATCAAGCAATAAGGATCATCACCTCCAAGAGGCTACACCTTCAACAGTGATTGATATGGCTATTTTATCTAATACATAGAAACCAACACAGAAAGTCAAGCAAAATGAAAAAAAAAAAAAGAGGAATATGTTCCAAACAAAAGAACAATGTAAAACCCTAGAAAAAGACCTTGGTGAAACAGAGACTAAAATTTTATCTGATGAAGAGTTGTAAACAATGGTCATAAAGACTTCAAGGTACTAAGGTCATGAGAATAATCCGTGAACAAAGTAAGGATTTCAGCAAAAATATAAAAATATAAGAAAGTACCAAAAAGAAATCATAATACAGTACATCACATTAATAAATGTAATAATTGACATGAAATAATTGACAGCAGAGTTTCAACAGCAGTTTAGATACAGTGAAAGAGAGAGTCAGCAAACTTAAAAACAGGGATATGAATTTCATCCAGTCAGAGGAGGTAAGAGAAAAAATAATGAAGAGGGTAGCTAGCTTAAGGTAATTATAGGCCAACCTAAGTATACCAATGCAACTGGCTCTTGAACAACATGAGGATTATGTGTGCCAATCATCTGTGCTGTCAAAACTGCATACAATTTTTAGGTGACTGAATTATCTTACCACATCTGAGAATTCAACCAACCACAGACTATATATAATGCTGTAAGATTTACTGTTGAAAAGTTGTACCTATTAGTGGACTGACTCAGCTCAAACCCATGTTGCTCAGTGGTCAACTCTATTCACATTGTACAAGCTACAGAATGAGAAGAGAGAGAAAGAGGCAGAAAGTTTATTTGAAAAAATAATGGGGGAATGATGCCTGAAACTGTGGAAGAAAACAGACAGGCAGCCCAGAAAATTTCCAAATAAGATGAATCCAAATACATCCATTCCAAGACATGTTATCACTGAATCATTAAAAATTACAGGCAAAGAGAGAACCTTGAAAGCAGCAAGAGAAAATCAACACCTATCTGCAGGGGACTATGAGCACACTTTTCAGCAGCAACTTTGCAGGCCAACTGGAACTGGCATGATATATTCAAAAAGCTGAAAAAAAAAAGAAAGAAAGAAAGAAAAGAAATCACCTACTGAAAACATTCTACCTAGCAAAGCTGCTCTTCTGAATAGAAGGAGAAATATAGAATTTTCTAGAAAAGCAAAAGCTGAGGCATTCTCCACTAAAATCGACCTTACAAGAAATTTTAAATGAGCTTCTCTCAGCTAAAATGAAAGGGCTTATATGAGAAAAAGAAGTGTAAATATCACTGGCAAAGGTAAACATATAGATAAATTCAGAATAAAAAAAAAGTAGTACAAACAATTGCAATTACAATAATTGTTAATGGATATTCTAGCAGAAAATATGTAAATTGTGAAAAAAAATTATAAAGTGTGGATACAGGAGAAAACTAGGAGGAAATTGTAGAATTTTAGAATACATTCATAATTGTTATGATAATTAACTTATCATAATTAAGCTAATTAAGTTTGGTGTAAGTATACCACTAAAGTAAGTTATCAAACCACCAAAAAAAAAAAAAAATGCAAAAGAAGAAACGAAAATTAGAAAACTTTTAGGAAACAATGAACAAAATGACAATAATTGTAACTATAAATAATCATTTTACATGTAAACAAAATAAATTCCCCAATAAAAAATCAGAGTGACTGAAAGAATTAAAAAATATCAAAACACAAAAATATGATGCTTTCTATACGAAACTCTCTTCAGGTTTAAGATCACACAGAGACTGAAGGCAAAGAGATGGAAAAAGATATTCCATGGAGACAGAAATCATAAGAAAGCTGGGATAACAATCAGACAAGATAGTCTTTAAGACTAGGACTATGAAAGCGTTAGTCACTCAGTCATGTCTGACTATGTGCAACTCTGTCTATGCAATTCTCCAAGCAAGAATACTGGAGTGGGTAGCCATTTCCTTCTCCAGGGGATCTTCCTGACCCAGGGATGAAACATGGCCAAGTCTCTTGTAATGCAGGCAGATTCTTTACTGTCTGAGCCACAAGAGATTTCACTTCATATCAGACAGGCTAGATAAGCTTTAAGATTAGGACTGGTGCTTTTCCGGTGGCTCAGACGGTAAAGTGTCTGCCTGCAATGCAGGAGCCCTAAGTTCAATCCCTGGATCAGGAAGATCCCCTGAAGAAGGAAACGGCAATCCACTCCAATACTCTTGCCTGGAAAATTCCAAGGACGAAGGAGCCTGGTGGGCTAAAGTCTATGGGGTCGCAAAGAGCCGGACACGACTGAGCGACTTCACCTCACTTAGGAGACAAAAAAAGGTACAACATAAGCATATAACGTTTGTAAATATTTATATATCCTAACATAGGAACACCTAACTATATAAAGCAAATATTAACAAACTTATAGAAAAAAATAAAAATAGTAGATTACAGTACCCCTTTTTCATCAATGGGTAAATAATCCAGACAGAAAATCAGTAAGTAAACATTGTATTTTAAATGATATGAACTTTAAATGACGTGAACTTAGACATTTACAGAATATGCCATCCCAAAGCAGTGTAATGCATATTCTTTTCAAGTGAACATTGAACATTCTCTAGGATAGGTCGTATTCATCATAGTGATGGACAGCAAATCCTGGCATGTTGCAGTTCATGAGGTCGCAAAGAGTCAGACACAACTGAGTGACTGACTGAACTGTTATTCATCTTAATGCTTCTGTTTCCTCTTCATTTCTCAAGCATATTTCAGTGGACACAGAATCCATGGATGATAGCACATTTCTTTCACCACTTAAAAATATTCTGTCAATTTCTTCTGGCTTCCTGGGTTTTGAAGAGAACTCCTCTATAATTTGAATTGAGATTGCTCTATTAAAAATATTCCATTTATCTCTGTCTGTGAATCCCCTGCCAGCGTAGGAGATACAGGAGACCTGGGTTCTATCCCTGGGTCAGGACGATCCCATGGAGTAGGAAATGGCAACCCACTTTAATATTCTTGCCTGGAGAATTCCATGAACAGAGGAGCCTGGTGGGTTACAGTCTAGAGGGCTGCAAAGAGTTGGACACAACTGACCACACACATGTACACATGTGTGTTTTCTTTTTTCTTTTTTTTTAATTTACTTTTTAAGGATTTAATGATGGTGTGTCTTGTCTGGGATGTCTTGTGATTTGTTTTATTTGGGGTTAATTTAAAATCTTGGATATATAAATTTATGTGTTGTCAAATTTGGGAAATTACAGCAATTACTCCTTAAAGTAACCTTTCAGCCCCATGTTCATTCTGTTCTAATTCTGATATCTTGATGATATTAATATTATCTTTTTTAAGTGTATTTTCATTTGTTTTTTCAGATTATATGAATTCTATTGTTCTTTTCCCAAGCTTACCATTTGTATCCTCTATTATATGCAATCTGCTGTTGAGCCCATCTAGTGATTTTTTTAAATTGACATTATGTTTAAGTTCTATAATTTCCATTTGCTTCTTTCTTTTTTTTTTTTTTTCTTTAAATAACTTATGGGGTTTTGTTTATAGATATTTTGCATTTTTTTATTTGCTTACACATACTCACATACTTTGTAATTAGTTTTGGAACACTTTTACAGTGACATTTTCAGTTTCTTATCAGATTATTCAAACATCTGATTCATTTCAGTCTTGGCCTCAGTTGACTTTTTCTCATTAAAGTTCTGATTTTCTTAGTTCTTGGTCTTGTGGGTGATTTTCAATAACATTCTGGCCAATTTGGCCATTATGATCTAATACATTTTTGAGGGAAATAGTTTATATCTTTTTAAGGAAATTTCATTTTCTTCTTTATTCTTTTCTCAGACGAATGAGGTAATCCCACAATTTTCATTTAATTGTGCTCACTGAGCTACAAATGAGAGTGAATTTAACAGTCCTCTTAAAATTTCTTTAGACTTTATGTGAAATTTCTATCATGACAATGTAGAAGTTCAAAATAATGATGCTTTGATGTGTTTCACTGCATGAAAATGTTACCAAAATGCTTTTGTAATGTCTGATACTGTCCTTTCATAAATTCTGTTTATAAGAACACCCATTGTATTAATGATTTATATTTAAACACCTACTGTCTATTCCTACAATGAATTAACTAAAATATTTTGAAGCATAATTCCTCTAAATTGAGTTAAAGGAGATGATATTTTGAGGGATTGTTTTTGGGGTCTCCATTGCAGGTTAAATAATTTGTTTAAAGTTTCATAAAATTTTTTTCAAGATCCAATATCACAGTGATACGTAAAACTGTCCATATAAGTTATCAGTGAAATAAGATAAGGTTTGCTCTCCTCTCTTGGATAACCTAAACCAAACTTGATACACTTAGATTTGAATGAGCATGTTGGAATTTACCATGATTAGTAATTCTTTCGTCTCATAAGTCATATCATAATAATCTTTTCTATTGGATCATGTGAAGGCTTGAAAATAAGCATGAATGCATTTACCAGCCCAAAGTTTTTTCCTTCTTCTCAGGAAAAAAAAAAAAAAACAGTACAACATAAAAATAACGCTTTAAAACATTTTCTATAGCACATTGTCATTTGTCAAGGGAAATATCTTTCTTCCATAATATAACTGTATGGTCTTCAGTTTTATCTTAAGTGGAAAAGAAAAAAGAAAAAAACAGATTTCATATAAATGCTCTCTTTGCCAATCCTCCTTTAAGTAGTCCAAATTTTTTGTTTCTTTATTCACATTTCTTGGCCCTGGCTTGTGGCTTGTGAGATCTTAGTCCTCTGAATAGGGATCAAACCTATGCTCTCGGCAATGAAAATAAGATAAGATTGGATCAGATCAGTCGCTCAGTCATTTCCGACTCTTTGCGACCCCATGAATCGCAGCAGGCCAGGCCTCCCTGTCCATCACCAATCCCCGGAGTTCACTGAGACTCACATCCATCGAGTCAGTGATGCCATCCAGCCACCTCATCCTCTGTCATCCCCTTCCCTTCCTGCCCCTAATCCCTCCCAGCATCAGAGTCTTTTCCAATGAGTCAGCTCTTCCCATGAGGTGGCCAAAGTACTGGAGTTTCAGCTTTAGCATCATTCCTTCCAAAGAAATCCCAGGGCTGATCTCCTTCAGAATGGACTGGTTGGATCTCCTTGCAGTCCAAGGGACTCTCAAGAGTCTTCTCCAACACCACAGTTCAAAAGCATCAATTCTTTGGCTCTCAGCCTTCTTCACAGTCCAACTCTCACATCCATACATGAGCACAGGAAAAACCACAGCCTTGACTAGACGAACCTTTGTTGGCAAGTAATGTCTCTGCTTTTCAATATGCTATCTAGGTTGGTCATAACTTTCCTTCCAAGGAGTAAGCATCTTTTAATTTCATGGCTGTAGTCACCATCTGTAGTGATTTTGGAGCCCAGAAAAATAAAGTCTGACACTGTTTCCACTGTTTCCCCATCTATTTCCCATGAAGTGGTGGGACCGGATGCCATGATCTTCATTTTCTGAATGTTGAGCTTTAAGACAACTTTTTCACTCTCTACTTTCACTTTCATCAAGAGGCTTTTTAGTTCCTCTTCACTTTCTGCCATAAGGGTGGTGTCATCTGCACATCTGAGGTTATTGATATTTCTCCAGGCAATCTTGATTCCAGCTTGTGTTTCTTCCAGTCCAGCATTTCTTATGATGTACTCTGCATATAAGTTAAATAAATAGGGTGACAATATACAGCCTTGACGAACTCCTTTTCCTATTTGGAACCAGTGTGTTGTTCCATGTCCAGTTCTAACTGTTGCTTCCTGACCTGCATACAAATTTCTCAAGAGGCAGATCAGGTTGTCTGGTATTCCCATCTCTTTCAGAATTTTCCACAGTTTATTGTGATCCACAGAGTCAAAGGCTTTGGCATAGTCAATAAAGCAGAAATAAAGGTTTTTCTGGAACTCTCTTGCTTTTTCCATGATCCATCAGATGTTGGCAATTTGATCTCTGGTTCCTCTGCCTTTTCTAAAACCAGCTTGAACATCAGGAAGTTCATGGTTCACATATTGCTGAAGCCTGGGCTTGGAGAATTTTGAGCATTACTTTACTAGCATGTGAGATGAATACAATTGTATGGTAGTTTGAGCATTCTTTGGCATTGCCTTTCTTTGGGATTGGAATGAAAACTGACCTTTTCCAGTCCTGTGGCCACTGCTGGGTTTTCCAAATTTACTGGCATATTGAGTGCAGCACTTTCACAGCATCATCTTTCAGGATTTGGAATAGCTCAACTGGAATTCCATCACCTCCATTGGCTTTGTTTGTAGTGATGCTTTCTAAGGCCCACTTGACTTCACATTCCAGGATGTCTGGCTCTAGGTCAGTGATCACACCATCGTGATTATCTGGGTCATGAAGATCTTTTTTGTACAGTTCTTTTGTGTATTCTTGCCACCTCTTCTTAATATCTTCTGCTTCTGTTAGGTCCATACCATTTCTGTCCTTTATCGAGCTCATCTTTGCATGAAATGTTCCTTTGGTATCTCTGATTTTCTTGAAGAGATCTCTAGTCTTTCCCATTCTGCTGTTTTACTCTATTTCTTTGCATTGATCACTGAAGAAGGCTTTCTTATCTCTTCTTGTTATTCTTTGGAACTCTGCATTCAGGTGTTTATATCGTCCTTTTCTCCTTTGCTTTTCGCTTCTCTTCTTTCACAGCTATTTGTAAGGCCTCCCCAGACAGCCATTTTGCTTTTTTGCATTTCTTTTCTATGGGAATGGTCTTGATCCCTGTCTCCTGTACAATGTCACAAACCTCATTCCCCCAAAATACAGAGTCTTAAATACTGGACTGCCAGGAAATTCCTTAAGTGGTCAAAGTTTTTAAATATTATTACTTAATAGTTAAAGGAAAACAAAACAATAACCCATTATATTTTCTCTTTTAATATTGACTGATATTATTCGTTTATATTCTTTTGAGATATATATATATATGAATGTGTATGTATACTTACATTTGCATGTGTATATATATATAGGTGGCCCAGACAGTAAAGAATCTGCCTGCAATGCAGGAGAAATGGTTTCAATTCCTGGGTGGGGAAGATCCCCTGGAGGAGGGCATGGTAATCCACTCCAGTATCCTTGCCTGGACAATTCCATGGACAGAAGAGTCAGGTGGGCTCCAGTCCATAGGGTTGCACAGAGTCAGACATAACTGAAGTGATTTAGCACATCACAGCACACACACATATATATATATACACACACATATATATATATACACATATATATATATACATATATATGTGTGTGTGTGTGTGTATACAGAGAGAGAGAGAGCACAGGGAGACTGCATGTCCTCATTACTGAGATAGAACTGAGAAGACAGATATATCCCTACTAAAATTAAATTAGAATACATGAAGGAAAAGAAAATATCTTATTAAGCAATGCGTTGGGAATGGGAAGAAGAATGAATAAATATCAAATACCATACCACTCAAATATGGTATGTCAACTTTGAGTCTATTTTTGCAATAGTGGGGAAAAATCACATTACTTCTCCAGATTTTAATTTTATCTTCAGTAATATATTGCCTCATCTGTGTATGTATGCTCAGTAGCATCTGACTCTTTGTGACCCCGTGGACCACGGACTGTAGACCACCAATCTCCTTTGTCCATGGACTTCCCAGGCAAGAATACTGGAGAGAGTTTCCATTTCCTACCCCAGAGGATTTCCCAGTCCCAGGGATCAAACTGGGGTCTTCTGTGACTCCTGCACTGGTAGGTGAATTCTTTTACCACTGCACCACCTGGGAAGCTCCAATATATTGGCTTGCATGTATGAGTGCCAGGTTGCTTCAGTCGTGTATGACTCTTTGAGATCCTAAGGATTGTAACCACCAGGCTCCTCTGTGCATGAGATTTTCCAGGCAAGAATACTGGAGTGCATTGCCATGTCCTTGTCCTGCAGATATTCCCAACCCAGGGATTGAACCTTGTCTCTTCTGTCTCCTGCATTGGCAGACAGGTTCTTTAATGCTAACGCAACCTGGAAAGCCCAGTATTTTGGCTTATACATCCACAATTCCATATGTTTAAAGTTCAGGTTTACCTACTTACTGGTTTTAAAAATTTGCCCCCGATAAAAATTACCTTACTCAAAACTTAGAGAATCATAGATTTCTGAAATTGTTTAAACAGTTTTGTGAGTCCTAAGAAGGAAATTGTTTTTTCATGGAGTGGTCTGTTAGTCTCCTCAAATTGTTCAGTCGCTCAGTCGCATCCTACTCTTTGCAACCCCATGGACTGCAGCCAGGCTTCCCTGTACTGTTCTAATATGATACTGTGAGACCTTGCTGCTAGAGACACTTATAGTAGAGACCAAATATTCCAAAGTTGTCCAGATGCTTCTGATGCCCATTGGAACATGATATCTACAACCTAAATTCCACTTGACTTGCTTCTCAGATCACCTTAACTTTTCCATGGTTTCAATGACAAAACGATGAATATGTTAATACTGTGGTGTTGGAGAAGACTCTTGAGAGTCTCTTGGACTGCAAGGAGATCAAACCAGTCAATCCTAAAGGAAATAAGTCCTGAATATTCCTCGGAAGGACTGATGCTGAAACTGTAACTCCAATACTTTGGCCACCTGATGTGAAGACCTGACTCATTGGAAAAGGCCTTGATGCTGGGAAAGATTGAAGGCAGGAAGAGAAGGGGACAACAGAGGGTGAGATGGTTGGATGGCATCACTGACTCAATGGGCATGAGTTTGAGCAAGCTCCGGGAGTTGGTGATGGACAGGGAAGCCTGGCATGCTGTAGTCCATGGTGTTGCAAAGAGTCGGAAATGACTGAGTGACTAAACTGAACTGACTGATTCATAGTTATTTCTACTACATTTTGGCAAATACCTTATGAAAGAGTTCTAACTTATGCTGTCTCTTTAACTGTATAGAGATATAAGAGAAATCAATACTCTATTCCATGAGTCTTGGGTTCAAAAACATATGTAGAAAATAAGCCAGAAGCAGTCTGAGCCATGGACCTATATTGTATTCACAGTGGTCCAGCATTCTGCCTTCCCCATTTTCTCTACCACATCCTATCCTTGAATCATACTCTTGTAAGAAGTGTGTATTCCTGAACAGTTCCTTTGTCTAAGAAGGCTGTCTTACAGGTGATTCTGAAACCCTTCACAGATAAACCTGGTTGGATGATCTTTGTTGTCTCCATATAATGATTTTGCAGGATGGTTTCCGAGTTGGGACTGTCTCCTGAGGGCTCCCTACCTAGTGTCTATACAATGTAAAAGAGCATATTCTTTTATTATTTGTCATAGTAAGATGTGAAGTAGAGAAGAAGGTGACTATGAATAAAATATTAATAATCATTAGCACACTATGATTTGCATTCATTAAGCATCTTTCATTAGATGTCCATGTGCCAGACTCTCACTCTCAAGTTCAATCTCTATCTCTATCTCTCTCTAGATCTATATATCTATTTCTCACAAATATAGATACAAATACCCGCCTCACAAAGGAAAGATTCAAAATTGTATATCCATACATACACACACACGCATACACACACACACACACACACACACATATGCTGCTACTGCTGCTAAGTCACGTCAGTCGTGTCAGACTCTGTGCAACCCCATAGACGGCAGCCCACCAGGCTCCCCCATCCCTGGGATTCTCCAGTCAAGAACACTGGAGTGGGTTGCCATTTCCCTTTCCAATGCATGAAAGTGAAAAGTGAAAATGAAGTCATTCAGTCACGTCCAACTCTGTGCGACCCCATGGACTGCAGCACCATGCTCCTCCATCCATGGGATTTTCCAGGCAAGAGTACTGGAGTGGGGTGCCATTGCCTTTTCCTATATATATATATATATATATATATACACATATGTAGTTTTTGAGACAGGTATTATATCTATTCCATGCAGAAAACAGAAATACCAAGGAAGATAAAGATACCTTATTTTCTTTTCTTGCCCACAAGATGTCTTATGCACAGGTATATTAATGTAATAATATAAATTAATTAATATCATGTAAAATATTATGCCTTTGTGTTCTGAACTCCTTTAAAAACAATGCTCTTAAACATAAAGAGGACTCTAGCTGATGAATGAGGCCATGATCCTATCCTACCAAAAATTATCACTGTTATCATTAATCATCATCATTAGTCTAGTATATTTTTTGACTGAAGTTGTTTATTTAATAGTTGAAACAAATCAGAAGAATATTTCATGATACATGAAAATTACATGAAATTCAAAATTCAATATCCAGAAATAAAGTTTCTTTGGGGTATAGTCATGCTTATTGATCTACATACTATCTACAGTTATATGCAATAATGACACAATTGATTAGTTGTGACAAAGATGATCAGGCCAGCAAAGCTAAAAATATTTACCATCTTCCCCTTGACACTAAAAGTTTGCCAATCCCTAGAAGTAAAATGGCAGCCCACTCCAGTGTTCTTGCCTGGAGAACCCCATGGACAGAGAAGCCTGGTAGGCTGCAGTTCATGGGGTTGCACAGAGTCGCACAAAGTCGGACTGAAGCGACTTAGCAGCAGCAGCAGCAGCAGAACTAAAATGCTGACCTTCAAAACACCAGCTAGTAGACTAGGGAAATTGGTGAAGAATGCCATATTCAAACCAGATCACATGGGGAAGTAAATGTGGAGTAGCTATCTTTATTTTTTTGTACAGATTATTTTTTAAGTAGACATTACTATAAGATAGATAATGCCTCAGCAATCTTTAATAATAGGGACAATGTTTCTGTTCACTGAGAATTAATTAATGTATGTGTTTAGAAATCACTAAGCAAACTAATTAATGAACAAAGTGATGAAATATTTATAAGAACAGACAGAAAACAATAAACAAAGTAAGTACATTACAAAGTGAATATATTGCACTAAATATTTTTTTAACTCTTATCAAGATATATATTTAATTTTATAGTTTGTATGCTGGCTTCTTAATTTCATTTAATTGAATAATTTGCTATTCACAGAGGAAGAGACCTTTCATTTGCTGAGTAAAACCTTTATGCAGAATTAGCAAATTGGTGAGCAATTTATATTTAGTATTTTATTGAATGGTATTATACATTAAAAATGAAAACAGATACTCAACAATTATGAATCTTTGGTGAAGAAGCAGAGTTGGATTTATATTTATAATTCTTTATACAGTATTCCCATAGGATAACTATTTAACATTTAAATACATATTAAATGTACCTGCAGATTAAAGCACTTTTCTTTAAGGAAACACACAATGATATAAGTATTCAATTATTATTCCTCTAAAATGACAGGATTGAATCTGCTTACAATTTTAACACTGGATGTTTGTTTTCTGTTTATTTTCTTGATCTCAGGAATATATTATTTAAATAAATTACCTGATGATATTTATGAAGAATAAAAAAAATTAGATAAATAATAGGGAAACTCAAAAAAAAAAATAGTACTGGCCTTCCTTGGTAGTCCAGTTGTTAAGAATTCTCGTACCAATGCAGGGTGTTGGGACATGGGTTCAATCACTTGTCTGGGAAGATTCTACATTCCAGGAGCCACCTAAAAAGTGAAAGTGAAGGTCACTCAGTCATTTCCAACTCTTTTGTGACTCCATGGACTAAACAGTTCATGGAATTCTCCAGGCCAGAATACAGAGTGGTTCCAGGAAGATTCTACATGCCACAAGATACCTAAATTTGTTGCAGCTCATAGGCTCAGTGGTTGTGACATGTGGCCGTAGGTGCCTTGTAGCACGTGGGATCGTAGTTCCCCAGCCTAGGATCCAACCCACCTCCCCTGCATTGGGAGGCAGATTCTTAATGAGTGTACCACAAGGAAGTCCCTCAAAGAAGCTTTATGAATTATATGCTGTAAGTTTGTGAATAAGTAGCCTTTGTTAATTTTGCCTCATGTGTAGTTTGGTCTTTGATATCTTCATCTTGAAGATATTGAGCTTCATTATTAAATGGAAGTAAACAACAATGTCATAATATCTATGCTGTCATTTTTTCCTCAAATACATCTTTCCTATAACTTCTGGTTAAAGTCTGAAATATCACAGACAAAACATTTCTTTCTATGGTTAAGTAGTAAAGTATAGACAGTCAGTAGGTGCGGGGATCTGATCTGAGTGAAGTAAGGTAAATTTTAAGAAGTGTTTCCCCAAAATTAAATACAATAAAAGCAAGCCCTGATTTTTAGTGTTTGCACGTGGCTGGTTTCAAGCTATCGATGTGGAGTTGGAAAGAAAGGTGCTTAATACACTCTGGGAGTGCAGTGGCTGATAGTTTCTTCTTGAGCATCTTCTAGGTGAAGCTTTCTACTGCAACCTTGGAAACTTAGCCTTATTACTCTTACAACATGAGGAAAGTGAGAAATCATTAAGATACTGTTTAATATCATACAGCAAATAAGTGGCAAATGGTATTAGTGTCTGCTCATTGGAAGGACTGATGCTTAAGCTGAAGTGTCAATACTTTGGTCACCTGATGCAAAAAGCTGACTCATTAGAAAAGTCCCTGACGCTGGAAAAGATTGAAGGCAGGAGGAGAAGGGGACAGCAGAGGATGAGATGGTTGGATGACATCACCGACTCGATGGATATGAATTTGAGCAAGCTCTGGGAGACGGTGAAGGACAAGGAAGCCTGGCATGTTGCAGTCCATGGGGTCGCAAAGAGTCAGACACGGCTAAGTGACTGAACAACAACAGTGTACATCGTGTGAAACGCCAGGCTGGATGAATCACAAGACGGAATCAAGATTGATGGGAGAAACATCAGCAACCTCAGATATGTAGATGATATCACTTTAATGGCAGAAAGTGAAGAGGAACCAAAGAGCCTCCTGATGAGGGTGAAAGAAGACAGTGGAAAAGCTGGCTTGAAACTCAACACTCATAAAACTAAGATCATGGTATCTGGTCCCATCACTTCATAGCAAATAGAAGGTGAAAAATTGGAAGCAGTGACAGATTTTATTTTCTTGGTTTCCAAAATAACTCTGGATGGTGACCTAGCCATGAAATTAAAAGACAGTTGCTCCTTGGAAGAAAAGCTATGGCAAACCTAGACAGCATATTGAAAAGCAGAAAATTGTATATAGTCAAAGCTATTGTTTTTCCATTTGTCTTATATGGATGTGAGTGTTGGAGCATAAAGTAGCCTGAGTGCAGGAGAATTGATGCTTTTAAATTGTGGTGGTGAAAAACATTCTTGAGAGTCCCTCGAACTTCGAGGATATCAAACCAGTAAATCCTAAAGGAAATCATCCAGAATATTCACTGGAAGAACTGCTGCTGAAGCTGAAGTTCCAATACTTTGGCCACCAGATATGAAGAGTCAACTCATTGGAAAAGATCCTGATACTGGAAAAGATTGAAGGCAGGAGGAGAAGGGGACAGCAGAGGATGAGATGGTTAGATAGCATCACTGACTCAATGAATATGAATTTGAGTAACTCCAGGAGATTGTGGAGGACAGAGGGGCCCAGGATACTGCAGTTCATAGGTTTGCAAAGAATCGAACATGTCATAGCAACTGAATAACAACAGACCTATCCTAATATACACTTCACACAGATGAGAATGGTCATCATGGAAAAGTCTACAAATAACAAAAGCTGGAGGAGGTATGGAGAAAAGGAAACCCTCCTACACTATTGGTGAGAATATAAGTTGGTGCACCCACTATGAAGAACAGTATGGATATTCTTTAAATGCTAAAAATAGAGCTATCATATGATCCAGCAACCCCATTCTTGGACATATGTCTGTACAAAGCTATAATATGAAAGATATATGTACCCCCTATGTGCATAGCAACACTATTTACAATAGCCAAGACTTGGAAGCAACCTAATGTCCATTAAAAGATGAATGAACAAAGATGGCTATATGTATACATACATACATACATATAAACACAAAGGAATATTACTCAGCCACAAAAAACAGGGGCTTCCCAGGTTCCACAAAAAACAGGGGCTTCCCAGGTTAAAGGATCTTCCTGCCAATGCAGGAAATTCAAGAGATGTGAGTTCGATCCCTGGGTTGGGAAGATCCTCTGGAGTAGGAAGTGGAACCACTCCAGTATTCCTGCCTGGACGAGAAGCCTGGTGGGCTACAGTCCATGGGGCTGCATTGAGTTGGAGCACAAAAAAAAGAGAATGAAATAATCCCATTTGCCATTACACAGATGGACCTACTGAGTGAAGTAAGCCAGACAGAGAGAGAAAAATATCATATGATATCACTTCTATGTGGAATCTAAAAAAATTTATTTACCTGAATTTATTTACAAAACAGAAATAGACTCACAGACAGAGAAGAGACGTATGGTTACCAAAGAGGAAAGGTAGGGTACAGGGGATAAATCAAGAGTTGGAGATTAAAATATATATTCTATTATATATAAAATAAATGGCCAACAAAGACCAATTGTATAGTCTAAAGACCAACTCTATATAGACTATAGAGTATATAGTCTATATTACACTCAATATCTTGTAATGACCTATAATGGGAGAAAATGTAAAAAGAATGGATATATATATATGTATACATATATATATGTATATATATCTTAATCAAATTTGCTGTATACCTGAAACTAGACTAACATGACATTGCAAATTAACTATTTTTTAATAAAATTTAAAAAATAGTACTCAATCAGGATAGTCTCTCTGCCAAATAAGCAATCAATCAAAAATCCAGAAATATTGGACCTTTTTATATGCCAGCATTCTCTGTTGGATTTTTCACCTTCAGCACAGATGATCAACTCATCCCCAACTCTATTCTCAAATGTGAAAAATTGTCCATGGTTATTTCTGTCTAAATGCAAGCCTTCTTTGCTTGTGACCCAGTCTGCTTAGTTCTGATGGTTTGAAAAGGAAGGTATGCTTCACTCCTGCTGTTTCTTAATTGGAGCCATCTGTTCTTTGTCTCCATTAAGAAGCTGCAGTGTGAGGCCTATATCTGATGTGGGCTTCTGGGCCTGTAAGCTTTGGAAGAGAAAGCAGTCTTCTGAGGGAAGACAGAAGACTTCTGTCTGTAATGTACAGACTCTGTAATGGTATTATTTAAAAGATCCCTCATTTGGAAGAAAAGTGTCCAAGAGTAACTACTGTTCCAATAAGAACTTACTTATCTTTGTAGAAGATAGGGCTAAGAACTTTTACTTGGAATTCACTTGGAAAGGGTATGATTATTAGAAGGCTGGAGGGAATTCATATTGAGATCCATTTATATACTAGTTATTTGACTTTTCAGAGAAGTCAATGGCACCCCACTCTAGTACTCTTGCCTGGAAAATCCCATGGACGGAGGAGCCTGGTAGGCTGCAGTCCATGGGGTTGCTAAGAGTTGGACACGACTGAGTGACTTCACTTTCTCTTTTCACTTTCATGCATTGGAGAAGGAAATGGCAACCCACTCCAGTGTTCTTGCCTGGAGAATCCCAGGGACGGGAAAGCCTAGTGGGCTGCCATCTACGTGGTCACACAGAGTCGGACACGACTGAAGTGACTTAGCATAGCAGAGCATATTTGACTTTTGGTATCTCACAAAAACCCAGAGAAAAACATTATTAACTCCATTTTACACATGATGAAACTGCAAGGAGATGGAGATGGGCTGAGTCCCTGAAGTCCAGAGCTAATCCATGGCGGAGCTGAGACACTGAATAATGTCTCTCTGGAATAAAAGGTCTTGATGTTTCTAGACACTACAGGAGGGGTTGGCAAACCATGAACCAACCCGAACTGGTTACTGATTTTTGCCCAAAGGTTAAGAATACTTCTTGGGCTTTTCAGGTGACTCAGTGGATAAAGAAAAACCTGCAATGCAGGAGATGCAGTTTTTATCCCTGGTTGGGAAGATCACCTTGAGGAGAGCACGGAAACCCACTTCAATATTCTTGCTTGGAGAATCCCATGGATAGAGGTGCCTGCCAGTTTATAGTTCTTGGGGTCGTGAAGAATCAGACATGATTGAAACAAGCATGCACACATTCAAGAACATTTCTTACATGTTTTTAAAAACTGTAAAAAAAATTATAAAAAACAGCATTTTGTGGAATATGAAAATTATTTGTAAGTCAAAGCTTGGAGTCCCTGAAGAAGGCTGTATTAGCATGCCATCATGATCACTCATTAGTGTACTGTCCACGACTATCTTCATGCTACAACAGCAGTGCTGAGAAGCTGCATTAGCGACTGGCTTTCAAAGATAAAATATTTAGTAGCTTGCCTTTCAGAGGGAAAAGAGTTTTCAGGCCTCCACTTTAGACCAGTGGTTTTCAAACTTGAGTGTGCAGCAGAACTATCTGGGTGACTTGATCAACACAGATGCTGAGCCTCACCCCCAGAGGGCATAATTTTGCAGGAGTGGGTGTGGCTTGAGCATCCCACTTCTAATAAGGTGCTGCGTGACACTGCCCATGTAACTGGTCTTGGAATCACCCTTTGAGACCCAGGAGGTGTACTGGAAGAACGAATCTGACTTCATATTAGATCTGTTACCTTTACTTTAAATTTTGTGTTCTGTAGACTGTGCTTAATTATGCTGGCTTTGCACCTTTTGTAAAAGAATGTTGTCTAAAGTCTGAAATATACAAGATAACACATTCTCAAGTTTCTGACCTTTAAGCATTCATTCATATACAGATAAAAATTTGCAGAACAGAGAATAACATTTGTCTTTAGTTCAGTCACTCAGGCACGTCTTTTTGTGATCCCAAGGACTGCAGCATGCCATGCCTCCCTGTCCATCACTAATTCCCAGAGTTTACTCAAACTCATGTCCATTCAGTTGGTGATGCCATCCAACCATCTCATCCTCTGTCATCCCCTTCTCCTCCTGCCTTCAGTCTTTCCAGGATCATGGTCTTTTCCAATGAGTCACCTCTTTGCATCAGGTGGCCAAAGTATTGGAGTTTCAGCTTCAGCATCAGTCCTTCCAATGAACATTCAGGATTGATTTCCTTTAGGATGGACTGATTGGATTTCCTTGAAGTCCAAGGGACTCTCAAGAGTCTTCTCCAACTCCACAGTTCAAAAGCATCAATTCTTCGGTGCTCAGCTTTCTTTATAGTCCAAGTCTCACATCCATACATGACCAAAGGAAAAACCATAGCCTTGACTAGACGGACCTTTGTCGGCAAAGTAATGTCTCTGCTTTTTAATATGCTGTCAAGATTGGTCATAACTTTTCTTCCAAGGAGTAAGAGTCTTTTTATTTCACTGCTGTAGTCACCATCTTCAGTGATTCTGGAGCCCAAAAAAATAAAGTCTGCCACTGTTTCCACTGTTTACTGATCTATTTTCGATGAAGTGATGGGATCTGATGATATGATCTTAGTTTTCTGAATGTTGAGCTTTAAGCCAACTTTCTCACTCTCCTCTTTCACTTTCAGCAAGGGGCTCTTTAGTTCTTCTTCCCTTTCTGCCATAAGGGTGGTGTCATCTGCATATCTGAGGTTATTGATGTTTCTCCCAGCAATCTTGATTCCAGCTTCTGCGTCTTCCAGCCTGGCATTTCTCATGATGTACTCTGCACATAAGTTAAACAAAAACGGTGACAATATACAGCCTTGATGTACTCCTTTTCCTATTTGGAACCAGTCTGTTGTTACATGTTCAGTTCTAACTGTTGCTTCCTGACCTGCATACAGATTTCTCAAGAGGCAAGTTAGGTGGAACTGAACTCTTCCAGAATTCTCCACAGTTTATTGTGATCCACACAGTCAAAGGCTTTGGCATAGTCAATAAAGCAGATCAGATCAGATCAGATCAGTCGCTCAGTCATGTCCGACTCTTTGCGATCCAATGAACCCCAGCATGCCAGGCCTCCCTGTCCATCACCAACTCCCAGAATTCACTGAGACTCACGTCCATCGAGTCAGTGATGCCATCCAGCTATCTCATCCTCTGTCGTCCCCTTCTCCTCCTGCCCCCAATCCCTCCCAGCATCAGAGTCTTTTCCAATGAGTCAACTCTTCACATAAGGTGGCCAAAGTACTGGAGTTTCAGCTTTAGCATCATTCCTTCCAAAGAAATCCCAGGGCTGATCTCCTTCAGAATGGACTGGTTGGATCTCCTTGCAGTCCAAGGGACTCTCAAGAGTCTTCTCCAACACCACAGTTCAAAAGCATCAATTCTTCGGCATTCAGCCTTCTTCACAGTCCAACTCTCACATCCATACATGACCACAGGAAAAACCATAGCCTTGACTAGATGAACCTTTGTTGGCAAAGTAATGTCTCTGCTTTTCAATATGCTATCTAGGTTGGTCATAACTTTTCTTCCAAGGAGTAAGCATCTTTTAATTTCATGGCTGTAGTCACCATCTGTAGTGATTTTGGAGCCCAGAAAAATGAAGTCTGACACTGTTTCCACTGTTTCCCCATCTATTTCCCTTGAAGTGGTGGGACCAGATGCCATGGTCTTCGTTTTCTGAACGTTGAGCTTTAAGCCAAATTTTTCACACTCCACTTTCACTTTCATCAAGAGGCTTTTTAGTTCCTCTTCACTTTCTGCCATAAGGGTGGTGTCATCTGCATATCTGAGGTTATTGATATTTCTCCCAGCAATCTTGATTGCAGTTTGTGTTTCTTCCAGTCCAGTGTTTCTCATGATGTACTCTGCATATAAGTTAAATAAGCAGGGTGACAATATACAGCCTTGACGTACTCCTTTTCCTATTTGGAACCAATCTGTTGTTCCATGTCCAGTTCTAACTGTTGCTTCCTGACCTGCATACAAATTTCTCAAGAGGCAGATCAGGTGGTCTGGTATTTCCATCTCTTTCAGAATTTTCCACAGTTTATTGTGATCCACAGAGTCAAAGGCTTTGGCATAGTCAATAAAGTAGAAATAGATGTTTTTCTGGAACTCTCTTGCTTTTTCTATGATCCAGCGGATGTTGGCAATTTAATCTCTGGTTCGTCTGCCTTTTCTAAAACCAGCTTGAACATCAGGAAGTTCACGGTTCACATATTGCTGAAGCCTGGCTTGGAGAATTTTGAGCATTATTTACTAGCGTGTGAGATGAATACAATTGTATGGTAGTTTGAGCATTCTTTGGCATTGCCTTTCTTTGGGATTGGAATGAAAACTGAGCTTTTCCAGTCCTGGGGCCACTGCTGAATTTTCCAAATGTGCTGGCATATTGAGTGCAGCACTTTCACAGCATCATCTTTCAGGATTTGGAATAGTTCAACTGGAATTCCATCACCTCCCCTAGCTTTGTTCATAGTGATGCTTTCTAAGGCCCACTTGACTTCACATTCCAGGATGTCTGGCTCTAGGTCAGTGATTATCTGGGTCATGAAGATCTTTTTTGTACAGTTCTTCTGTGTATTCTTGCCACCTCTTCTTAATATCTTCTGCTTCTGTTAGGTCCATACCATTTCTGTCCTTTATCGAGCTCATCTTTGCATGAAATGTTCCTTTGGTATATCTGATTTTCTTGAAGAGATCCCTAGTCTTTCCCATTCTGTTGTTTTCCTCTATTTCTTTGCATTGATCGCTGAAGAAGGCTTTCTTATCTCTTCTTGCTCTTCTTTGGAACTCTGCATTCAGATGTTTATATCGTTCCTTTTGTCCTTTGCTTTTCACTTCTCTTCTTTTCACAGCTATTTGTAAGGCCTCCCCAGACAGCCATTTTGCTTTTTTGCATTTCTTTTCTATGGGAATGGTCTTGATCCCTGTCTCCTGTACAATGTCACGAACCTCATTCCATAGTTCATCAGGCACTCTATCAGATCTAGGCCCTTAAATCTATTTCTCACTTCCACTGTATAATCATACGGGATTTGATTTAGGTTGATGTTTTTCTGGAACTCTCTTGCTTTTTTGATGATGCAGCAGATGCTGGCAATATGATCTCTGGTTCCTCTGCCTTTTCTAAAACCAGCTTGAACATCAGGAAGTTCATGGTTCACATATCACTGAAGCCTGGCTTGGAGAATTTTGAGCATTACTTTACTAGCATGTGAGATGAGTGCAATTGTGTAGTATTTTGAGCATTCTTTGGCATTGCCTTTGTTATGATTGGAATGAAAACTCACCTTTTCCAGTCCTGTGGCTAGTGTTGAGTTTTCCAAATTTGCTGGCATACTGAGTGCAGCACTTTCACAGCATCATCTTTTAGGATTTGAAGTAGCTCAATTGGAGTTCCATCACATCCACTAGCTTTGTTTGTAGTGATGCTTCCTAAGCCCACTTGACTTCACATTCCAAGATGTCTGTTTCTAGGTGAATGATCACACCATTGTGATTATCTTGGTCGTGAAGATCTTTTCTGTACAGTTCTTCTGTGCATTCTTGCCACCTCTTCTTATTTGTCTTATTAGAGGTTTATAGAAACATTATAACCTGGCCTGTGTAAATGGCTGCAAGAACAACTCCTAAACCAAGAAGTTTGCAACAACCAACCATGTCCCTCCCTCACCTTGCTTTTAAGAGAGTTCTGCTAAAATCTTTCTAGGTGTTCGGTGATTATGGGTGCATGAGCCACCTAATAATCTCATTCCATGGTCTTGCAACACACGTTTCTCTGTTCCAAACTTGGCCATTTCAACATTGTTTGGCCTCACTGCATGGTGGGCACATAAACTTGTACTTGGTAACAGAGATGTTGAGCACAATTTATAATTTACTAAAAAGATTTTTCTGATGAAATGTTTAGCTTTTAGTTCAATCAGTGTATTTTGCAGCTAAAGGATAAGCCCTCAGTAACTCTATGACTCTCCCCGTTCTGGATTTTCTCTTTATATGATGTGTGTAGCACTTAGACTGCTGGAAGATTCTTGAATAGTTTGCACTTTCTTAGTTTTAATTTTTTTATATCTATAATTTAAGTTATTGAGAGCAAAATTTAAATAGATTGTGACCATATATCCACAATGGTGACCAATGCAAAGCAGCTCTCACACTGAGGATAGAAGGCAGAGTGAAAAGACCAAAGATGTGCTTGCTTTAAACCCCAACTCTTTTGCTTTCTACCTAATTTTTCTTCCTACCTAAATTTGGGCATGTCTCTCTCCAAGGGCCTCGATTTCTTGTGTTTATGAAATTAGCATGATGATGTGTGTACCTGAAAGATGTCTTCTGAGCTTTATATCAGGTCAAATATGTAAGGCATATTCAATGCCTAACAAATCCTAAACAACCTGGATGCTCTTGAGGGGTTCACTATATAATAGTCAGATAAAAGCTCTCAATCTGGACACTAACAAAGAGCATGGAATGAGGGAAGATATTACCTGTGCTGGGTCCATTGACTACTTCATTGACTTCCACATCGCCCCTGGTAAGAACATGGAATCCATGGCAACTTAGGAACACACTGATACACATTTTACTCCCACGTAGCCACCTTCTCAACTAGGGGCCAAAGAAACTCTGGGTGGCATCTAGATGGACAGTCTCACAAGTTTGCATCCAAAGCAGAGAAAGAGCTGCTTAGGGAACACTGCAGTGCCACAACCCTCCAAAACGTTAAGAATGTTAGGGGAAAAGGAAGTCCCCCAGTGTCAAGGTTTTTGCTGCAATCTCTCAGAGTCATGGAGGTTAAGAACTTCAATATGGAAAGTATCTACTTGGATCTGCTTCCTGACTTCATCAGGGCCTTGTGGAGTGGCATTAGATATATAACCTTAGTAACCCTAATTTTCTGAAGTTTAATTTTTCTATTCTTCACTTTCATTATTTCTAAAAGTGGGGCAATCCCAAAACTTACCTCCTATGGCTGCTGTGAGTGACAAGTGATTTATGTAAAGCTCAGGTAGGGTCCAAGGGAAGTGTGACTCAGAACAAACACTTATGTAATACTGTTTCAGGAATTCTGCTAGTGCTTTAGTGATGTTCATATATAAAGCAAGACAGCATTGATACACACTGTGACTTCAATGAAAATACATACAGAGAAAGAAGCCTGAAAGGGTTTGGAACAAGTTATATTTGGGACTGTTATTATTGTTAGCACAATTCTGTATTTGAATGTGTGTATTTTTCTATATGTATTTCTAGATGCATTTTTTTATTTTAATGCTATACTTTATGACAAAAATATTTTGTAATCAGAAATATGTAGTTGTATATATTTTTGCTTGTTCTCAGTTTTCATACTGCCACGATGTCTTCATGCCTTTATTTTGCATCATCTTCTAGAATCCCTTACTTTGCCACTCAAATCTTCTTTGCCTTCTGGAATTTACAACTCACTGGTAGAGAAAGGCTCCTAATGGCAGAGTATTCTGAATAAAATTTCTTAATTTCACTGTATCCTGTATAAAAACTTACCATTGCATTGCTAAGATCATTTGGAAAAAAAAAAGAAGAAGGAAGAGGAGGAAAGGAAAGGACTAGAAGGAGAGGAAGGGAAAGAGGAGGGTTAAAATAACAATTATTCTAAGGTCTTTAAAAAGAAAAAGAAAAAAAAAAAAAACTTTCCTATGTTCTCCTCAGTTAACATCTTCAGGACTACAGAGCTCACAAATATCTTGATCAAAAAGGATATTGATGGATACTGGGAGGAGGAGGATTTTAAAAATTACTTTTCATGAGACCACATAGAAAAGCAACCTATTTTTGCAGTGTTTGTTCTAGAGCTGAGTACTATGCTAAGGATATTAACATCCAGGAATGTGTGCCAACTAGCTAGTAGCTAGTGCTCTGTTACTATAACCAGCAATAAGGTCCCTTAAAAACTATCCTTAAATTTTTAAAGAAACAATGCTACATAAAGAGAAAATGAAATCTGTTGACATTGGCACTTCCCACTCCTCTTTCAGACTTGCTCCTAATTACTCAAAATTTTCTGTATTTCCCTTGTTTATTCATTGGAGTCGATTTACAATGCTGTATAGTTTCAGCTGTACAGCACAGTGATTCATATATATATGTATATATATATGTATATATATACGTATATATATGTGTACATATATATACATATATGTATATATATGCATGCAGGTAAGTCACATCAGTCGTGTTCAACTCTGTGCAACCCCATAGACGGTGGCCCACCAGGCTCCCATCCCTGGGATTCTCCAGGCAAGCATACTGGAGTGGGTTGCCATTTCCTTTTCCAGTGCATGAAAGTGAAAAGTGAAAGTGAAGTTGCTCAGTCCTGTCCAATTCTTCGTGACCCCATGGACTGTAGTCTACCAGGCTCCTCCGTCCATGGGAATCCCCAGGCAAGAGTACTGGAGTGGGTTGCCATTGCTTTCTCCGATATATATGTATATATACATATATATGTATATGTTTTTTTTTTTTTTCAGATTCTTTCCCTTTATAGGTATTATAAAATACTGAGTATAGTTCCTGTGCTGTACAGTAGGTCCCTGATGGTTGTCTATTATATATATATATATATATATATAGTAGTATGTACATGTTAATCCTGAATTTATCCCTTTTGTAAGCTTTTGTAAGCACAAGTTTATTTTCTATGTCTTTGGATCTATTTCTGTTTTGTAAATAAGTTCATTTGTGTTACGTACCCCAATGTTCATAATAACCAATTTACAAAAAGCCAAAATATGAAAATATGAAAACTAAATATCCATGGACAGATCCCAAATCTTTATATGTATATTTATATGTATATATATACATATAAATCTTTATATGTATATATATAAATCCATTATTTATATATATTTATATATATGTATATATAATGGAATACTATTAAGCCATAAAGAAGAATGAAATAATGATATTTTCAGCAACAGGAATGGATCTAAGTGAAATAAACCAGACCAAGAAAGACAAATATGATACCACATGTATGTATTTGGTTTTGATTGATGACCACATGCCATGTACATCTCTTATTTAAGTCCCAGCTGGGCTCAAGCATCTTACCCAAGACACCATATGACCTGCCTTTGGTCAGATGAACTTTCTGACACATTCTCCTTTTCTGTTTTTTTATGTTGGTTTCTCCCTCAAATGGTATTTTTGAATCCCTTAGTTTGGAATAGTGTTTATAATAGATTGGTTAGGGCAATATTCTCCAACTTCATCTTCAAAATGTTGGCTGAAAGGGGGTTCATTTTTTGACAGGTATGGGAGTCATTGGATTGGCTGATGGGCTTGCTTATGTTTTTCCAAACACAGGATGCAATTTTACATCTACAGATCTTTCTTAAATTATGATAGGGTTATTTCTTGGTAAATCCATCATAAGTTGAAAATACCTTAGTTCAAAAATGCACTTAATACATCTAATCTACTGAATACCACAGCTTAGCCTAGCTTACCTTAAAAATGCTCATAATACTTGCATTAGCCTAGAGTTGGGTAAAATTATCTGATACATAGTCTTTTCTAAAACTATGTTGAATATCTCATGTAACTAATTGGCTACTGAAAGTGAAAAATAGAGTGTATTTTTGGGTGAAGATTGCTTATTTACCCTGTGATCATGAGACTGACTGGGAGCTAAAGTTCACAGCCACTGCCCAGCATCACTAGAGAGTATCGCATTGCATATCTAGTCTAATAAAAAAGATCAAAAATAAAAATCAAAATTCAAAGTACAGTTCCTACTGAATACAAATGGATTTGTACACTATTGCAAAGGTGAAAAATCCTAAGTTGAAGCAGCATAGGTGAGGGAATATCTGCACTCTTCTTTTTGCTGGACTCTTTCCTGTTTCTCTATCTCCCAGTTAATACATTTTACTCGTGTGCTAAGATTTAGAAGAGATGTAACTTTATGTAGGGTGCTGTGCTTTATGTACTTAGTTGCTCAATCATCTGACTGAGCTCTTTGTGACTTTATGTACTGTTGCCCACCAAGCTCTTCTGTCCATGGGGATTCTCCAGGCAAGAATACTGGAGTGGGTTGCCATGCCCTCCTCCAGGGGATCTTCACCAACCAGGTACTGAACCCAGGTCTTCCTTACCATGTGCAGATTCTTTACCATCTGAGCCACCAGGGAAGCTCATGAATGCTGATGTGGATAGCCTATCCCTTCTCCAGGGGATCTTCCTGACCCGAGAATGGAACTGGGGCCTCCTGCATTGCAGATGGATTCTCTACCAGCTGAGCTATCAGAGAAGCCCTGGTATTATTTAGGGAGCTTCCTTTGATTTCTACCTCTCTGAGATTATTTCTTGTCTCCTGTGACCAACTGAATCCTATCCTCCCTTCTGTCACCAGACTCTCATGGAAGTATAATCATCTATTGATGTATTTGAGATATACATCAAATCATGAAGTGTTTACTATTTTAACAAATGATACCTTTAATCTCTAATCACCATTGTGTTGTACACTTGGATGAATGACAAAAGAATGGAGGATGAAATGATCAATGTTGAGTTGACAGAATGAAGAAATAAGAATAATTTTGCCTGTTCTCTTCTACTTGTTCTGTTAACTTAACAATATCAGTTTAAGAGAGTTTTTCCATTTTGGAGTGTAGCTGATAGTTATTATAGAGAAAAGGCTTTTGTAGGAGAAAAAAAACTATTTTAAAAAGCCAACAATGCATTGCATTTGTGATCCACATTAAAAATAGATTAAACATTTACCTAATACTCCATCCAGAAATGCTCAGACTTCATCTTTACTCTGTGTATGAAAGTGATTTATTAAGAGCTTGCTGCTTAGAGCTGATTACCAGAAACTAATATATTCTTCCTCATACCAGTAATTCTCTACCAGCAAACTGCTTCCAGGGAGAATAGACTATCAGATGCTTATGCAGAAACTGTTATGTTACTACTCATTCTACACTGAAACAATTGGTGATGGTTTCTTATTTATGTTTTTCCACTAATGCTTTTATGATTTGAATAATGCTAGATTAATATGATTCCAGACATCAGATATTTGAAACATATGAATATCCATCTAAATGTATAAATTTACACCATAAAATGTAGTATATAAAAAAAAATACAATTCTTTGAATTTAGTGTGTGAATTTTTTTATTAGTCCCCCTTCATTCTATGGAACCAAAGTTTCACAATGAATCTCCAAAAGACATTAGTATATTACAGCATTAAACCTATATACTAAAAGGCTATCATTTTCAAAATGCTGTTGGGAGTAGAAAATAATACTTGCATATATTTTTATCATTAAGTATTTATTATGTACAGTGAGCTTTAGAAATTATTGCTGACAATGCAAAAAATTCTGAGAGCTCTAATAACAATACATATAAATTAATGTTTTCTTGCCATCTGGGAGGATTTTCTCCTAAGAATAGATTCACTTTATTTAACTTTGGAAGCAACAGGGCTTAATGGAAATAACATTCTTGCTGGATGCTAAGAGTCCTTGTTATTCTATTTCCTCGGTGATCTTAAACAAGACATTCAGTCTATGTCTTTCTTTCTCAGCAGTAAAATGAAGAATGATGGCTTTCTAAGGTGAATTATGGGTAGTGGCTAAGGTTTTCTGTAGCTTCAGTATTGAATAAAAGTATTTTATTTAACAGAAATTGATAGCTACTCAATAGTTACACATACACATACAAACACACACACACACACTCAGAGACTTTGTGGCTACTTAGGGAGTTTATGTTCTACTAAATGGGTTGAAAATATCAGACCCTTATCAAAACTACCTCCTCTCTGTCTAGAAAACATTACTGGGTTCCAGTTCTAGCCAGGGGGATGTAAAAAGTCTGCAGTTAAAAGTCTAAGAAGGTTTTCCCTTGGTAATAAAATGGAAGGCATGGCAAAAAAAATCTCTTATCTTTGCTAGATCTGCAGTTCCTCTATGTGTCATTTGGAGATTATGCCACCATGATGGTTCCCTGAGGGAAAGGCAACCACCTATTCCAAAATAAAAGCCACAAACTCTGTCAGTTCATGATTGTATTGCTGGTTAGATAAAACAATTATTGAGCCACTCTAAACTATTTGTTTGAGACATAATATCTTAAATTTACAAGGGAATTTTAGGTGGATGTCTTGTCTTTAGGCAAAAAAATCAGTTAAAGGCACATATATACCCCTTAGTTGATGCTGCCAAAGTGCTGCACTCAATATGTCAGCAAATTTGGATAACTCAGCAGTGGCCATAGGACTGGAAAAGGTTAGTTTTCATTCCAATCCCATAGAAGAGCAATGCCAAAAAATGTTCAAACTATCATATAATTGTGCACATTTCATATGCTTTTAAGGTTATGCTCAAAATCCTTCAAGCTGGGTTTTAGCAATACATGAACCAGGAAATTCCAAATGTACAAGCTGGGTTTTGAAAAGGCAGAGGCACCAGAGATCAAATTGTCAACATTTAATGGATCATAAAGAAAGCAAGAGAATTCCAGAAAAAACATCTACTTCTGCTTCATTGACTATGGTAAAGCTTTTGACTGTGTGGATCAAAACAAACTGTGGAAAATTATTTAAGCAATGGGAATACCAGACCACCTTACCTGTCTCCTGAGAATCCTGCTTGTAGGTTAAGAACCAACAATTAGAACTGGACATGGAACAACTGACTGGTTCCAAATTGGGAAAGAAGTATGACAAGGCTGTATATTTTCACCTCTTTATTTCACTTACATGCAGACTACATCATGTGAAATGCCAGGCTAGATGAATCACAAGCTGGAATCAGGCTTTCCAGGAGAAATATCAACAACCTCAGATATGTAGATGATACCACTCTAATGGCAGAAGGTGAAGTGGAATTAAAGAGCTTCTTCATGAGGGTGAAAGGGGAGAGTGAAAATGTTGGCTTGAAACTCAACACTCAAAACTAAGATCATTGCATCTGCTCCTATCACTTTATGGCAAATAGGAGAATAAGTGGAAGCAGTGACAGATCAGATTTTATTTTTTTAGGCTCCAAAATCACTGTGTATGGTGACTGCAGTCATGAAATTAAAAAACACTTGTTCCTTGAAAGGAAAGCCTAGGTAGTGTATTAAAAAGCAGAGATATCATTTTTGCTGAAAAAGGTCCATATAATCAAGCTATGGTTTTTCCAGTTGTCACAAACAGATGTGCGAGTTGCAGCATAAAGAAGACTGCACTAAAGAATTGATGTTTTTGAATTGTGATGTGTTGCTCAAGAGAAGACTCTTGAGAGTCCCTTGGACTGCAAGGAGATGAAGCCAGTCAATCCTAAAGAAGATCAACCCTGATTATTCATTGGAAGGACTGATGTTGAAGCTGAAGCTCCAGTACTTTGGACACCTGATATGAAGAGCTGACTTATTGGAAAAG
This sequence comes from Bos mutus, assembly GCF_027580195.1. Classification (NCBI taxonomy): domain Eukaryota; kingdom Metazoa; phylum Chordata; class Mammalia; order Artiodactyla; family Bovidae; genus Bos; species Bos mutus. Next base: position 60,572,994 of record NC_091618.1, read on the forward strand.
ACTCTGATCCTGGAAAATATTGAAGGTAAAGGAGAATGGGGTGGCAGAGAATGTTAAATAGCTTCACCAACTCAATAGACATGAATTTGAGCAAATTCTAGGAGTTAATGGAGTACGAAGGGGCCTGATGTATTTCAGCCCATGGAGTTTCAAAGAGTTGGACATGACTTAGTGACTGAAAACAGAATAATACCCCTTAGTTAATTAGCTTTTCTTCTCTGTATTTGAATATATGACTTTGAGTCCATTCACCCCAGATTTTTTTATGGCCTGAAACTTCACACCAATGAGGTCTCCATTCAAATTTCTACTTTCTTAAAGGGTTGTGTACTGACTACTGTACTGCACACGCATACTCATTTGTGTGAGACTGTTTGTGACTCCATAGCTTACCAGGCTCCTCTGTTCATGGGATTTCCTAGGCAGGAATACTGGAGTGGGTTGCCATTTCTTTCTCCAGGAGATCTGCCCAACCCAGGGATCAAACCCATGTCTCCTGCCTTGGCAGGTGGATTCTTTATCACTGAGGCTCCCGGGAAGCCCTGTTTACTGACTATCTTACCCAAAACAGCTATTCTCCATCATTTACTATCCCACTCTATTTTTCTTCTAAGCACTTATTTATACAGTTACTTTTTCATTTAATTATTGATTGCTCATTTATTGTATTTCTCCTTCTAGATTGTAATTTTATGAGGGCAGTGTCATCATTTCCCATGATGGTTCTGTTTGTATGGCCTTTACAACAGGGTCTGACACTGAGTAGATATTTACTAATTATTTATTGTATGAACTAATGGTAGTCTTAAATTCAGTTCAGTTCAGTTCAGTTCAGTCGCTCAGTCATGTCTGACTCCTTGCAACCCCATGAATCGCAGCACGCCAGGACTCCCTGTTCATCACCAACTCCCGGAGTTCACTCAAACTCACGTCCACTGAGTCGGTGATGCCATCCAGCCATCTCATCCTCTGTCGTCCCCTTCTTCTCCTACCCCCAATCCCTCCCAGCATCAGAGTCTTTTCCAATGACCCAAGACAGGCAGGTCATGGTGGAGAGGTCTGACAAAAGGTGGTCCACTGGAAAAGGGAATGGCAAACCACTTCAGTATTCTTGCCTTGAGAACCCCATGAACAGTCTTAAATTAGAGAGCACCAATAAACTGAGCTTCCAAAGCAAAGGTTCTTATGATTGTTAATTACAATTTTGATAAATTATAAACACATACAAGAGCAAAGCAAACATGACCTGCTGCTGCTGCTAAGTCACTTCAGTCGTGTCTGACTCTGTGCAACCCCATAGATGGCAGCCCACCAGGCTTCCCCGTCCCTGGGATTCTCCAGGCAAGAACACTGGATCGGGTTGCCATTTCCTTCTCCAATGCATAAAAGTGAAAAGTGAAAGTGAAGCTGTGTCCGACTCTTAGCTACCCCATGGACGGCAGCCTACCAGGCTCCTCCATCAATGGGATTTTCCAGGCAAGACTACTGGAGTGGGTTGCCATTGCCTCCTCCTAACATGACCTACCATTTATTAAAAAAAAAAAAATTGTAAACAAATTATTTGGATGTATATGTATACATTTGATGTATTTATTTTCATGGAATGATCTTAAAATTTTGTAATAAAAATGCAGTTCATATCAAAGTCAGTGTTCAGTTGGAGAAATGAACATTTAAACAAATGAGTGTGAAAAATGATTTGGGGCTATAGAGATCTGTACTAGTTACAAAATTGCCACACAGAAAATGCCAGGAGGAGGAGAGTATTCAAACCCATTCTTGACTGTGTATCAATCTTCCTGCACCCTTTTCCTCTTACCCCCTGAAGGAGAAGACAGCAATCTATGCATGGAACATTGCTGCATCCTGACTAACAGCTAGATTGCTCTACATCTCTTCCCAGGATCTCCTTCTATGCATGTATCTGTGTGGTTATTTTCATCCAGCGCCTGCCCTTCATAACGGCTCATCTACCATCCATTCTTATCTCAACTTCCTACCCATACCTTCACAGGCCAGAAGATAGCAAACTTCAAAATTTTAAATAAATAAGAAAAGATTGGAGGAGAAGATGATGACACACTAAACCAAAGGATTTAAATTTTAATCCCCAAACTTTTAACAAAATTTTTGATTAAGAATTATTGGCAAACCTGACAAGCTTTAATAGGATGATTCTGTAATTTATATAGCTATTATTCATTCAGTCAAAAACACTCAATAAGATAAGAGTTAAAGGATGAAGATTATGAGCAAGGTAAAATTAGGTAGTTTCAGATCTATTATCATAATAAGAGAATTGTCAAACCCCTAAGCAAAACTATTAAACTCCATTGGGATTCTGAATGTACAAATCTAGTTAAGGTGAGTGGATAGAGAAAAATTCTCCAGAGAAGCAAGGAAGGCAAACTATACAAATTCAGTTTATGGTTCCTCAAGCAGACAAAGAGATAGGGTAGTGAATTATTTGTGCAGGTGAACACATTTCAATCAGTTAAACACCAGACACTCCAATATGCTAAGCACTCAAGACAAAAATTAAATAATTTGAATAGAAATTCAAGAATCATGACTAAAGAACAATGGATAGGTTACAAAAAATTTTACCATGCATCTTTCTGAGACATTATACCAATATTATATAACACAAGTCCAATTAGATATCTCTAAATTTAAGTTTAAATATGAAATCTTTTTGGTTATTAGATAAATTCATTGATTTATCTTTAGCTTTTTTTGTATGTTTAACATTTATCAATTTATAGAGGTGTTAGTCGCTCAGTCGTTTATAGAGATGCAACATTACATTAATGTGCATGATATATATAGAACCAAATAGTATGTAATGATGCTATTAATATTTATTATTAATACAATGTATCTACTAACACTATCATCTGCTGCTGTTGCTGCTAAGTTGCTTTAGTCGTGTCCCACTCTGTGCAACCCCATAGACAGCAGCCCACCCAAATATTGCTAGTTTGCTATTTAGTAAAAATTATTCTTTGATTCTTTGTCATTAGAGAAATACATTTTGACATGAATTAGGGAAATAATCACAATGTAAATAAGAATACATTAGGAATCCAAAGATAAGAAAAATAAAATATATCAAGCTATAGGATGAATCTAAATCCGATATTAAATACAATTTTATAACCCAAATAAATATATTACAAAGTTTTGACAAGAGATCTAAATACTTCTTCCAAGAAGTTAAAAAACCAAGAGTAAAATGAACTAAAGAAAAGTAGAGGAAAGGACATAATACAGATAAAAGCATAAATAAAGGCAAATATAAAAAATAAGATCAATTAATATTAAAACTCATTTGAAAAGCTTTATAAAATTGATAAAATATCAAGAGGTCTGTTGAGAAATAGAGAAAGATAGGGAGGAAGGGAGAGAGAGAGAGAGAATTACTAATATTAAGAACAAAAAAATACAGATCCCAAGATCCTGTAAGTATATATAAGTGGATGATAAAATAACTTTGTGAAAAATTCTGTCAGCAAATTGGGCAATGTAGTTAAAAACATAAATTCTTTAAAGTAGCACTGACTAAAACTGACTCTAGAAGAAATAGAAAACTCGAATTATTCCAAACCTTTTAAAGAAACTGAATTCTTTAAAAGAACATTCTTGAAGCCATTGAATTTTCTTAATCTGAAAAGAGATACTTTATCTGTCTGGGTTAGATTAGAGCCACTATAAATAAGATGCCTGTCAAAGAACTAATATAGAAACTCATCAGATCAGATCAGATCAGTCGCTCAGGCGTGTCCGACTCTGCGACCCCATGAATCGCAGCACGCCAGGCCTCCCTGTCCATCACCAACTCCCGGAGTTGACACAGACCCACGTCCATCGAGTCAGTGATGCCATCCAGCCATCTCATCCTCTGTCGTTCCCTTCTCCTCTTGACCCCAATCCCTCCCAGCATCAGAGTTTTTTCCAATGAGTCAATTCTTTGCATGAGGTGGCCAAAGTGCTGGAGTTTCAGCTTTAGCATCATTCCTTCCAAAGAAATCCCAGGGCTGATCTCCTTCAGAATGGACTGGTTGGATCTCCTTGCAGCCCAAGTGACTCTCAAGAGTCTTCTCCAACACCACAGTTCAAAAGCATCAATTCTTCGGCGTTCAGCCTTCTTCACAGTCCAACTCTCACATCCATACATGACCACAGGAAAAACCATAGCCTTGACTAGACGAACCTTTGTTGGCAAAGTAATGTCTCTGCTTTTGAATATGCTATCCAGGTTGGTCATAACTTTCCTTCCAAGAAGTAAGCGTCTTTTAATTTCATGGCTGCAGTCACCATCTGTAGTGATTTTGGAGCCCAGAAAAATAAAGTCTGACACTGTTTCCCCATCTATTTCGCAAAACTCATAGATAAATAAGGAAGAAGCTGGAGGAATTAGAATCTGAAGTTTTACTGTCAAGGGTCAGAACCTGTACCAATTACAACCTAAAGCAAGGGAAGAAACTGCTAGATACAGCCTCATTTTAGGTGGGAAAAATTATAGACTAGGCTATCCAAATGGAGTGCCTCCAAATGGAATTTTCCCTTTGACTAAATTCCCTCACAGTGTAGCAGCTTCAGAATAATCATATTTCTTGTTTCTTATACTGGGGCTCAAGAGTCCAAGACTGTGTGTTTTCAGTGACCTAAAGAGGCTGTGTTGCTTCTTCTGATATAATCTGAGAAATCACATGATATCACTTCCACCACATTCTTTTCATTATAAGGAGATCATGATCCTTATGATATGGAAAGATATGAATCTCATGTCTGGGTGGGAGCAGTGTCAAGGTCATATGAGTAGGGAGATATCATGATCACCTTTGGAAAATACAATCTGTTAACAATTATGTATTTTCTCTAATCCCTCATTTGGAAGATTTTTTCATTGACTTGTTTATGTTTTGGATTAATTCTTTTTTTTTAAGTTTTGGATTAATTCTTATAGATTTTTATTTACTTTTGTCATAATTTCCATTTTATTGTCACTTTTATTATAGTTTAAAGAATTGTTTTACCCTATAGTCCATTTCTGTATATAAATATTTTATCTTGTGATAATGTTTTTTATTTCCTAGAAGTAATTAATATACTTGAATTTTTTTTCTTTTCCTTCAGTTCAGTTCAGTCGCTCAGTCATGTCCAATTCTTTGCGACCCCATGAATCGCAGCACAGCAGTCCATCACCAACTCCCGGAGTTCACTGAGACTCACGTTCATCAAGTCAGTGATGCCATCCAGCCATCTCATCCTCTGTCGTTCCCTTCTCCTCTTGACCCCAATCCCTCCCAGCATCAGAGTCTTTTCCAATGAGTCAATTCTTTGCATGAGGTGGCCAAAGGACTGGAGTTTCAGCTTTAGCATCATTCCTTCCAAAGAAATCCCAGGGCTGATCTCCTTCAGAATGGACTGGTTGGATCTCCTTGCAGTCCAAGGGACTCTCAAGAGTCTTCTCCAACACCACAGTTCAAAAGCATCAATTCTTCAGGGTTCAGCCTTCTTCACAGTCCAACTCTCACATCCATACGTGATCACTGGAAAAACCATAGCCTTGACTAGATGGACCTTTGTTGGCAAAGTAATGTCTCTGCTTTTGAATATGCTATCTAGGTTGGTCATAACTTTTCTTCCAAGGAGTAAGCATCTTTTAATTTCATGGCTGCAGTCACCATCTACAGTGATTTTGGACCCCCCAAAAATAAAGTCTGACATTATTTCCACTGTTTCCCCATTTATTTCCCATGAAGTGATGGGACCAGATGCCATGATCTTCGTTTTCTGAATGTTGAGCTTTAAGCCAACTTTTTCACTCTCTTCTATCACTCTCATCAAGAGGCTTTTTAGTTCCCTCTTCACTTTCTGCCATAAGGGTGGTGTCATCTGCATATCTGAGGTTACTGATATTTCTCCTGGCAATCTTGATTCCAGCTTGTGCTTCTTCCAGTCCAGCGTTTCTCATGATGTACTCTGCATATAAGTTAAATAAACAGGGTAACAATATACAGCCTTGACATATTCCTTTTCCTATTTGGAACCAGTCTTTTGTTCCATGTCCAGTTCTAACTGTTGCTTCCTGACCTGCATACAAATTTCTCAAGAGGCAGATCAGGTGGTCTGGTATTCCAATCTCTTTCAGAATTTTCCACAGTTTATTGTGATCCACACAGTCAAAGACTCTGGCATAGTCAATAAAGCAGAAATAGATGTTTTGCTGGAACTCTCTTGCTTTTTCGATGATCCAGCGGATGTTGGCAATTTGATCTCTCGTTCCTCTGCATTTTCTAAAACCAGCTTGACCATCTGGAAGTTCACGGTTCACATATTGCTGAAGCCTGGCTTGGAGAATTTTGAGCATTAGTTTACTAGCATGTGAGGTGAGTGCAATTGTGAGGTAGTTTGAGCATTCTTTTCCTTAAGATCCTTTAAATTTTTGTGTCATATGTTTTCTTGTCATATAGATGCAATATCATCACATCTGTGAGCCTGAAACATTTATTTTTCAAAAATCATCTAAATTCCATCACTTTCCATTTTTGTGTACCTTTGCTTATCTTTCTCTCACTGATGCCCCTGGATATGTTATTGGCTGTTGACATTAAAAACTGATGCTTGTTGCGAGCAAAGTGTTCTTGGATTAGGATTTATTGACAAGTCGGTTTTAGTTTTGTGTACTTGGTCTGGTTGCTGTCCTTTTATTGAGAAAGAGTGTCAACAGAGATCTTTTCTCGAATGTTAGTTTTTCCAGGGAAGAACATCCTGAAACTCTTATCTAAGGAGAATAAAGGGAGAAGACGCCAGGCTGAAACAATGTGGAAGCCAGACTGTAAACATTGTGCTCATACTAATCTATGTCCCTTGATTCATCTCACTTCTATTCTTTGCTGTAACTGCTGCACATTCAGGTCACTCTTTTGGAAAAATATCTATTTAATGGTCTGCCTTGGAGATACGTTCTCGTCTTTGGGTATTCTTTCCGTGGGGCAATAAAAGTGTATTGAAAGTTCTTATGGCTAAACTTTCAAACTACTTTCACCCAAGAATATGTTTTGTGATTTATGCTTCAATTTCGACCTCTTCTTTATTGTTGCCAATGTATTTTTTGAATCCTTTGGATTTTATAGGTCACCTCAGTTCATTACATTTCATCACTTAGCGTGATCAACAACTTGGAAGCCATTTAAAACCTGCCTTCACATATACGCATTTCCTGTTATAAACCTGAATTTTATGTCTGCTTTCCTTCACATTCTTATCATATGTATGGATCTTGAATTTAAGTTTACATGAATACAGTAATGTAGATGAAAATGCTTGTAGTTATTCATCTATAACTTATATAGTTTCTGCTCAAAGATGTTTGCAAGTCTGGCTTAATTTATTTCCTCTCAGTTCTACAATTATCCTTTTTGTCTGTTCTGTGAAATTGAATCTGGACCTTTTCTTCTTTTTGTCCTTAGCCAGCTGGTACAATGCCAAGCTTTGTTAGTATACAGCCGTAGTAAGTCGTATCAGGATGAAAGGATCTCTCTTCCTGGTTCCAGTGTACCATTTTGGACACACAGATTCCCCAGACCCTAGTGCTGCATCAGCCACTGTTTATCCTGTCCCTATCTCCTGCAGTTAATGGATGTCAACAGAATGAGCTAACAGCCTTCCCTTCACTTCTCTTCAGGTGGTTTCCTGGTAGATTAGCTCTGGTGAGTAACTTCTTTGACGGCAAATCTCTATTAAGTCCCAAAAGGCAGAAATCTGGAATGTTTTGCAGTATAAGAGCACAGTGACTTTTTTTGCCATTCAGAGGCCATGGATATTCTCACCTCATCAAGGGCTGAATCTCATTCCTGACAGATGTTTCCAACCTGGCTGCTCTACTTACTCAAGGTGTAATGGCCATTCTTCATTAGAGTTCTTGCTACTTCCCATTAGACAATGCCTTGTTACTACAATCCCTTGTTATGATTATTTATATTAAAATTTTCTCCATTTAAATTGCTCTGTGATTCTGTGATTCTCTGTCCTTATTTGATCCAGACTGATATTCTTCCTGTATGTATATAGCTATAGTTCTGTTTTTTAAATTACTTTTGGAATTCTATTAAAAATTTGCATTCAATTTGTGCTTCCTTGATCACATAAATTTGCATAACTGTTGATATGTTTAGTGGCAATTCATGTTTCTATCTACAAAACCACTTGTAACATCATTTAATTCTCATAGTAACTTTGAAAGGTAGATATATAGTCCTCATTTATATATGAGGACAATAACTCTGCTAAGTGTAGTGTTTCTTCAAATTAGCCAAGTTTCCTAAGGACACAAATGTGGTGGATGTAGAATTTATTGTCTGTAATGCCAAAATCACTGTTACTTCTACCACTTTATGTTAAGTAATCATGGGCATGGTATAAAAAGTGGAAGTTTGGTATTATAATTTGAGCAGACAGTGCTTTATTTATTTATAAACTATCTAGGGTTCATTAGGGCTTTGCAGGTGGCACTAGTGGCAAAGAACAGTCCTGCCAATGCAGGGGACATATGAGACACAGGTTTAATCCCTGGGTTGGGAAGAATCCCTGGAGTAGGAAATGGCAACCCACTCTGGTATTCTCCCCTGGAGAATCCCATGGACAGAGGAGCCTGACAAGCTACAATCTATAGGGTTGCAAAGAGTCAGACAAGACTGAAGCAACTTAGCACAGAGACAGAGACAGGGCTCAGTAACAATATAGTAATCTTTTTTCTGGCCAATGGGATCAGAGGTAAATGAAGATAATTTTTAAAATTTTAAATAACCTAGAAATGACAAAAGGACAATATAATGATTTAAAAACTAGTTTTCTTTTGAGTTTTTGAATTAAGCATATTCTGAAAGTCATCACTAAATGACTAACCCCTAAATATACTTTCCTATATCATTAGGTCATTACATTTGTAGTCATCTTTAAAGATAATGAAAAATAATATATTTGAAAATGAGTTTGATGAGGAAAGACAATATTTAAAATTCAAATTCAGATAAGAATTCATTAAATAGGCAAAGTAGAAGTCCCAAAGTTGGGCTTGTTCATTTCTTGCTTTGCAAATGAAGATTTTTTAAATAAAATGACAGAGAGATCAATGTATAGAGAAAATTAAAAAACCAGCACCTCAAAGGAGTTAAGTATGATATAATTACACGTCAAATCCATGAGCTAGACTCTCAGGACTGCCAATTTAAAATCTTCCAAGGTTATTCAAAAGGACAAGAGACATATTCTCCCCTGTTCCACATTCTGCCACTTTTTCACCTACAGAGACTGCACAAGAGCCAGTCCCAAGACTAATTTAAACCTTTGTGAAGATTTCCTTTTTTGTCCACTCTTTCATCTAGACTATTTTCTCTTCTTAATATCCTCTGCTCTTGAGTTTCTATTGTGTTCAATGTTAAACTTTCAAAACTGGCAATGGGTAATAGCTGGTGTGGTTAATTCTCAGAAATTGAAAAATCATTAGCATAGAGGAATAATAAAAATTTTAAAAGAAGAAGAACTTCAGATACTAGAACAAAGGATTATTTAAGTAGGGTTTACTTCTTGGCAGCTTTCAAATTACCCAACATTCAGTTCAGTTCAGTTGCTCAGTCATGTCTGACTCTTCGTGACCCCATGGACTGCAGCATGCCAGGCCTCTCTGTCCAACACCAACTCCCAGAGTTTATTCAAACTCATGTCCATTGAGTTGGTGATGCCATCCAACCATCTCATCCTCTGTTGTCCCCTTCTTCTCCCGCCTTCAATCTTTCCCGGCATCAGGTTCTTCGCATCAGGTGGCCAAAGTATTGAAGCTTCAGCCTCAACATTAGTCCTTGTAATGGAATATTCAGGACTGATTTCCTTTAGGATGGACTGGTTGGATCTCCTTGCAGTCCAAGGGACTCTCAAGAGTCTTCCCAACACCACAGTTCAAAAGCATCAATTCTTCGTGCTCAGCTTTCTTTATAGTCCAACTCTCACATCCATACATGACTACTGGAAAAACCATAGCTTTGACTAGAAGGACTTTGGTGGCAAAGTAATGTCTCTGCTTTTTACTATGCAGTCTAGATTGGTCATAGCTTTTCTTCCAAGGAGTAAGCATCTTTTAATTTCAGGGCTGCAGTCACCATCTGCAGTGATTTTGGAGCCTCCCCAAAATAAAGTCTACCACTGTTTCCATTGGTTTCCCATCTATTTGCCATGAAGTGATGGTCCCGGATGCCATGATCTTCGTTTTCTGAATGTTGATTTTAAGCCAGCGTTTTCACTCTCTTCTTTCACTTTCATTAAGAGGCTCTTTCTTTAGCTCCGCTTCACTTTCTGGTATAAGGGTGGTGTCATCTGCTTATCTGAAGTTATTTCTCTCTCTCCCAGAAATCTTGATTCCAGCTTGTGCTTCATCCAGCCCAGCATTTTGCGTGATTCACTCTGCATATAAGTTAAATAAGCTGTGTGACAATATACAGCTTTGACCTACTCCTTTCCCAGTTTGGAACCAGTCTATTGTTCCAGTATGTTGTTCCTAATTTGGAACCAGTCTGCTCTTCCATGTCCATGTTGGGTAATGTTCCATTATCCAACATAGGTTGCTGCTTATTTGCATTTATCAGGATTTATGAAACCAAACATTATTCATTAGTAGATCTCAATACCTTATGAAATGAGGATTTCTTTCTTTTTTGTTATTTATGTTTTAATTGGAGAATGTTTTTTTTACAATATTGTGTTGGTTTTTGCCATACATCAACATGAATTGGTCCTAGATATGCATGTGTCCCCTTCCTCTTGAACGTCCACTCCCACCTCCTTCCCCACACAATCCCTCTAGGCTCTTACAGTGGGAGCTTGATGTATGACCTAGAGATGAGGCTTTCTAAAGTTGCTTCTAATTAATCTTTAAAAGGTGACATAATGAAAGCTAATCAGGTTAAGATGACCAATGCTTTATTGTAGAGAGTATATCTTGCACACACCAACAATCTTACCATCCCACACATAAAGCTCAGTCTTTTATTTTCCAAATAGTTAAGTTTTATATGCAGTACCCTTTTGCTAGTTGCTGAACAAATTTCTTGACTGTTGTGTTGAAATATTTTTATTTATAAAGGTAGAATCATATGCAAATCTTGTTGGTCCATTTAAGTACAGGTCTGTAATATACAATCTTGTTTACCTGAACCTCATTTGACTTGTTGATTTTAGAACATATATTTACAAATAATATATTTTGAGATATATTATTTCTCACTTTCTATAGGAGATTACTTTTTTCTTGAATCTGTATGTGGAATTTATGAAATCCCTTGTGATTTGTGTTTCTTTGTCTTAAATTTTCAAAACACTCTCCTATATTTTTAAGATAAGTGGATGCTCATGCATACAAAGAAAAGACAGTTGGAACACCCCAACTAAATTGAAAAGTGTTCATCTAGGAAACCTGAGAGTATATCTTTGAAACTGTTGGAAAATAGCTGATGTCTCTAGTTTACTGACTGGTTTGTGTCATTACATTTTCTATTCCCTATCTCATTGTCTGCTAACCTGTCTCCCTCAATGAGTCTGACATGACTGGGTGGCTGAACAAAAACAATCTCTTATCAGATTGCCATAATTTTTTAATGCCAGCATTAGGTTTTATGTTACTTATCATTAACTTCCCAAATTGTTCCAGTATTGTCAATTCCAAGACTTGAGTAAAAGATGACCAACAAAAGAAACCTAGATTCCTCCACTTAGATATGGACTCAGAAAAATGTTTCTGCCCCCATCTAAAAATGAAATTTATTATCCACAATTCTGCCCTCACACCAACACTGTTATAGAGGCTGCAAGTCATCTTTCCTCACCAGGCTTTTGGGACCCTTGATATTCACATTGCTGATAAAGTAGGAGTATCTGTAGCCTCCTTGCCACCTTGCCTGCGTATATACACTCACAAGTATTCACATTTCCTTCCTTGGATGGGACTCAGGTTAGCAGTATGTGACAAGCTGTCACTTCAGATATAATGAAGTAAGAACCTATTTTGAGGAAAAGCTTCCAGTAGGAAACATGATTTTGTTTTTCCCCATGGGGGCATTTTTTCCCGGAGGAGCATATACAAATATTTAGTTTTAACAAAGGTTTTTCCAGCAACTAAGAATCTCAATTTAGCATTGTATACAAATCAGTTGAGAAATTATAATGCTAGACTGTAAGGTAATGATTTCAGGGTGAGAATCCCATTTTCACCACAGTATCTGTGGAGTCTAGATGAGAGTTTGGTGCCTTGTAAGTGCTATTAGACAATATAATTAATGTTACATAAACCATTCCACACTGAATGCATGTAAGTATAAATGGGATTTTAAAAAGATGACTTTCTTCCTTAGCAAGATGAAAACATAAAATTAATATAACTAGCAATAAAAATATGAACTACAAAATGAGAAATACAGATACTTTAAAAGAAGCAAACTTTGAGGGAGAGCAAAGATTGATATGAATCAAACAACTAGGAAAGTCTTCACAAACCTTTCAGGAGAAAATGGATCAGTGACTAATTTTTGGTAATTGCTTTAAATATTATATCATGACAAATATTCATTTTGCCTGTCAAGTGACTCATTACCATTATATCAAACCAATATTCAAAAACAGGAAACTAAAAATAACCCACTATAGAAATAAGGCTACCTGTGAACATTATTCATAATTTTAATATGAATAATAACTAGCATTTCAACTTGAAATCTACATCAGCTTGTGAATAATTTACTTGCACTAATTTGACCCTAATAAATTCCTTGACATGAAAATGAGTAGTTTGGTGTCAAGTGCAAGAATATATTTAATCTCATTGAATTTACAATAGAAATATTTAGAAAAAATAAATACTCATCATCCCACAGGGTAAATTAAGCCACTGGGTCCAATCTCTAAACTCAACACAAAATAAAGGATGCTAGAATATTCTAGTGAAGAATGAAAAAAATGTGTGGTCAATGGTCATGATTTTTATTTCATTTATTCACTCATTTAATTTTACAGTCATTTATTCATTCACTTGCCAGTTGACACATATATTTACTTTATAAACATATGCTAAGAATGCCCTGCATGCAGGCTCTAAGAAGCAGGTGAATAAAGTGGCGGAAGGTGCAACCCCAGGTTTTTTTCTACCCACCATTGTGTTCACCGTTTCCACATCCCTGGGATTAGAGTATGACACTAGTGGCATTTCCCAAAGATGTTGCTTACCTACTGTTGCCCAGTCTGGCCAACAGAATTCTTCCCTCTCTACTCAGCAGAAGTGAATCCAGTTCTCCATAGTGCTCTGGAAAGCAGCAGAGAGAGTGTGCAGAGGATTCACACCCTTTGATATTTCTGGAAAGTATTATGCTTGTGTGCTAAGTTGCTTGAGTTGTGTACAACTCTGTGTGACCCTTTGGACTGTAGCCCACTAGGCTCCCCCATTCATGGAGTTCTCAAGGCAAGAATACTGGAATGGGTTGTCATGACCTCCTCCAAGGGATCTTCCCAATGCAGGGATTGAACCCATATCTCTATCCTGTATTGGCAGGCAGGATCTTTACCACTTCTAAAAGCCAGTATTTTAATCAGTCTCAAATGGATATTTAGATGCCTACTCCTGAAGGCACAGCCATGAAAATTAGCTGATAGGCCTTTTTCACAGGAGCTCTTGGGTCTGTTGCCTCCTGCTGTGCCCTATGCCCTAGGAGTGGCACCTATTTAAATACTCTTTATCCATTAGTTATATTTCTGTGGGACCCATTGGCTGCTAGAGCCAGGTGATAGAGGTGTCCTCAGGCTTGCTGTTGTTTAGTGGCTAAGTTGTGTCCAACTCTTTGTGACCCCATGGACTGTAGCATGCCAGGCTCCTCTGTCCTCCACTATCTCCCAGAGTTTGCTCAAATTCATATCCAATGAGTCAATGATCCTTTGCTGCCCTCTTCTTCTTTTGCTTTCAACCTTTCCCAACATCAGAGTCTTTTCCAATGAGTCGGCTCTTCACATCAGATATTCAAATTATCAGAGCTTCAGCAACAGTCTTTCCAGTGAATATTTCAGGGTTGATTTTCTTTAAGATTGGTTTGATCTCCTTGCAGTTCAAGGAACTCTCTGGAGTCTTCTCCAGCACCACAATTCAAAAGCATCAGTTCTTCAGCACTCAGCCTTTTTTATTGTCCAACTCTCACACTAGGCTTCCCTGGTGGCTCAGAGGTTAAAGCCTGCAATGTGGGAGACCCGGGTTTGATCCCTGGGTTGGGAAGATAACCTGGAGAAGGAAATGGCAACCCACTCCAATATTCTTGCCTGGAGAATCCCATGGATGGAGGAACCTGGTAGGCTACAGTCCATAGGGTCGCAAAGAGTTGGACACGACTGAGCGACTTCACTTCACTCACTCACATGGATACATGACTATTGGAAAAACCATAGCTTTGACTCTACAGACCTTTGTCAGCAAACTGATGTCTATGCTTTTTAATATGCTGTCTAGGTTGGTCATAGCTTTTTTCCCAAGGAGCAAGTATCTTAAGTTCATGCCGGCAGTCACCAATTGCAGGGATTTCAGAGCCCAAGAAAATAAAATCTGTCACTGCTTCTACTTTTGTCCCTTCTATTTGCCATGAAGTGATGGGACTGGATGTCACAATGTTAGTTTTTTTACTGTTGAGTTTCAGGTCAGCTTTTTTACTGTCCTCTTTCACCCTCATCAAGAGGCTTTTTAGTTCCTTTTCACTTTTTGGAGTGGTATCACCTATATATCTGAAATTGTTGATATTTCTCCTGGCAGTCTTGATTCCAGCTTATGATTCATCCAGCCCAATAGTTCACATGGTGCACTCTGCATATAAGTTAAATAAGCAGGATAACAATATACAGCCCTGTCATACTCCTTTGCAGCCACAAAAATTGGGATAACAGATAGGGGTAGTGATGGTTAATTTTATATGTCAACCTGACAGGACCATAGTGTTCCCAGACCTTTGGTCAAACATGATTCTGGGTGTGTCTGTGAGGGTGTGTCTGCATGAGATTAATATGAAACTCAGTGCACTAAGAAAGCAAATGGCCCTCCCCGATGTGGGTGGGCCTCATCCAATCAGCTGAAGACCTGAATAGAACAAAATGTCAAGAAGGAATGCCTTCTGCCTGGGGGGTTGAGCGTGACCTTGGTCTTTTCTGGCCTTTGGAAGCAGATTGAAGCATTGGCATTTCTTGAGCCTCAAACCTGCCTGGTTTTAATTAGAACATACACCACTGGTTCACCTAGTTCTCAGGACTTTGGACTCAGACCAGAATTACATCAGAAGCTTTACCAATTGAAGATCTTGGGGGCTTTTCAGTTCACACACAGACACACACACACACACGTTATCTAATTGGTCTTTTTCCCTGAAGAACCCTAATGCAGATGATAAAACTATGTATTAAGAATGACAAAATTACACAGTAAACATAATTACATATATTTAAGATACTACATGGGCTTCCCCTGTGGCTCAGCTGGTAAAGAATCTGCGTGCAGTGTAGGAGACCTAGGTTCAATCACTGAATTGGGAAGATTCCCTGGAGAAGGGAAAGGCTACCCTCTCCAGTATTCTTGCCTAGAGAATTCCATGGATTGTATAGTTCATGGGATCACAAAGAGTCAGACACAACTGAGCGACTTTCACTCAATCACTCAAGATACTAGATAGCATTGGCATATACTGAATTTAAACTTACCTTGAATTAATGAAGTAGTAAAAATACCAAGTCAAGGAAAATTGTTAACATTATTCCATGAAGATTTAGGTTCTAGTTCCTATTGTTCCTCTTTTGTTTGTCCAATACTATATCTTTTGTTAGAAAGAACAAAAGGTAGACACCTTAATCCCAGATTCCATGTATGGTCAAATGGGGTTGATAGAATTGGTCCAAAGATTTATTGGATTGGGAAGAGAAAAGTATATCCTTTAAGTGTGAATTTAAGATTATTCTCTCCTGCTTTCATGTAGCAAAGCTCTGCCTGCCCTATTCTATGTTCTGTTTTTTCTACACTTCTGGATGTAGAGAGAATATTTTATGATCCTTAAGGGAGCTGTGTTAACTTGTAAATTGAGACTAAGATGGAGATACATCCTTATTAAATAGAAACATAGATGCTTTGAATCATCTATTGTAAAACTACTTTTTTTTATTCTAGAAATGGTTCTTTGGTGATTCTATTTAATTACTTCACACCAATATAATTCAGAATGAATGTACTGGAGACCAGTGGAAAATAAGATTATATAGCTAAGACAGGATAAGTTGATGAAGGTTCTCAAATTACAATAGTTGCAGACATACAGTGAACACTTTGAATGACATTTCATGCTTTTAATTTAACAGTGGCACTATACAGGAAAAAAGTCTGATTGGATGGAAATAAGCAGTAAAACACCAAGATTCCTGTGACACTAAGATGAAAATTCAACCAGAGATATTGCAGCTAAAATGTAACTGATGAAGCTCCAATGAGATCATAAATGAAAATAGGTTTGGAAAATGGGAAGAGCTTTCAAAATAAATTAGTTTTTATTTTGAGACAACTAAACATATCTTGTTCTACTGTTTCAATATTCATAGATGGCACACATTTGGAGATGGCATTCATGTTTAAAGAAATGCACAAAATAACATTTTCTAAAATACGTATTATGGGATATTAAAGTCATATAAGAAAAAATAAAAAATGATATTGACAGAAATGACAAAATATTCTCTGGTCAAATATATTTTAGAAACAATGTTAAAAATAAAACTTTTTTTTTTTTAAAGATATCTTAGGGCTCATATTAAAGTTCTTTGTGTATCTCCAAGATAGGAATATTTTATGTGAGGTTCCTCAAATATTTTTTGAACATAAAATTCTTTCCTCATGGAACATCTTTTCCTGCTTTTTTTCCAAATAAATTCAGTTTGGAAAATAATCATTCCAGCATATACTGCTTTTCTTATGTTTGTGTATTTGCAGTTTGGAACTGAACCAGCAACATAAGATTTTGTAAACTGTGCACAAAACAAAACTGAATAACTTCACACCAATTCAGCAGAATCCCCAGCAATTTTATGTTATCATGTGATTACACATTCATACTGATCAATGTGGAGGGTAAAATGGGGCACTGGAGTTTAATTGTAAAGTATAAATCACAATAAAGTAGCTTGCATAATCATGGTTAAGAACTTTACCAGTAATCATTTGAATTAGCTCACATTTATTGTGTTCATACCATGCTCCAGATGGACTAACATAATGAAAGATCATACAGCAGATACATCAATGTATTCTTTGCATACAAGTACATTGACCAATTTATAGCATCTGCTTATGGCTTCTCAATTTATCTTTTGTTACTGATATAAACAAAAATTATCCCCCATGGGAATTGTTAAGAAAAGATACCTGAGTTGATTTTGAATGATTGACAGATATCATGGTTATATCCAACCACAGCAGCTTCTCTAAAATTGATAGGTTCTTTTCAGTTTCAAGGCCCCATCTTCAGTGACTTGGCTAAAAATGAGACTTTGAAGTTGCATTGATCTGTGTTTTAATTTTGGCTCTGCCACACTTCAATTGTGTGATCTTGAGGAAGTTACTATCCTTTTCTTAGCCTTTATTTAATATTCTTGGTAACTGGGATAATAATGCCTGTCATACATGACTGGGATAGTGAAATCTCATGGTGAAGTTTCTATATCTTGATTAGCATGGAATGGATGATCAATGCAAATGATGATTATGCAGACAATGATGATAAACAATTGAAGATTCATCTGCCCTTATACAGAATAGATTAGGGATAAGAGATTGGGTGTGGAAAGCATACTAGGTGACAGTGTCTGAATGACAATTAGTACAGGAAGATAGAACACATTTGAGATATAGCGTGAAATAAATTATGAACTTCTTTTAGTAATAAAAAGTGTATAGGCAACGGGTTTCACATGAGAATGTGCATATTGTCAGTACCCTTGGCAGGTAATGGGGAACAAGGGAGAGTTGCAGAGCTGGATTAGATGGTGTTGAGTGGGGTGTGAATTAACATTTGTGGCCCTAGTAGTGAAGAACCTGCCTGCCAATGCAGGAGATATAAGATGAGGGTTCGATCCCTGGGTGGGGAAGATCCCCTGGAGGAGGGCATGGCAACCCACTCCAGTATTCTTGCCTGGAGAATCCCATGGACAGAGGAGCTTGGCAGGCTACAGTCCACAGGATTGTAAAGTGTATGTACACAACTGTAGCAACTTAGCATGCATGCATGTGTGCATGCTAAGGAGACAGATACTAGACTGCTAACTTATGTCAGTGTCCAGCCATATCCTAAAAGGCTGGTCAGTAGTACTTACCCAAAACATGCAAGGATCTAATTCTTAATAGCCAATTTGTCCCTCTTCCTTTGCAGTTTTCATATTATGACACAGCTGTATACAGAGCAATAGGCATGTTATGTTTATACCCTAAAGCCATTCAGATAAGGTTGCATTAGAAAAGTAGTGTGTTCACTAATTCTGTGGGTAAATAGTCATTCAATTTGAGTAGAGTCTCCAAGCATTAGCTTTGCTAACCAAGTGCACAAGTCTGTAATCCAAATGAACATAACTGCAAGAGAATTTTATGAGCTGTTAAATTCTACTCGTAAAAAAGAAAATCTTCACAATAACAGCAGTGGTGATTTGTCCAAAAAGTTTAGGACTTAATATGCTCTGTGTAACCTCTTGAGTCCATAAAAAAAGTCATAAACATTGGCTTCTGAGTCTAAAAATTTTCAGTTGGGGAAGCAGAATTGTGTTCAAAGGGAAATTATTAGCATAAAAGGAAGTCAATTAAGAGGAGAAAACAAAGCTTATTTTAATGCAAAGTCTTGTTTGCTTATTTTTTTTTTTTTTCTGCTCTTGTTTTTTTTTTTCTTTTTTGTATGTTTGGGGGTATGGAGATTATATTGGTGAGAATCCAAAATAAACTTTTTTTTTCAGAAGACTCCAGGCACAAATTGAAGAAGAACATTAAAATAATCTATGTGATTATATATTCATTTCTGTAATTGAGTATTTAAAATTGAACTAGTTGTGACATTCAAAAAATTTAATATGATTAAAATAATAATATTATGTGAGTATAAATATGCATTATGCATTTTTATATTCAGTGCATGTAGGAAGAACTTGTTAAAAGATCACTGAATTAAAAATAATGGCTCATCTGGTTATCATATTATCTTGTAATGGCTAGAACATAGTTAGAACAATTACTAGTAAGGTTCTCATTTTTCAGCAAGGAATCCAAGGAATAGCTGATTAATTACCTTGCTCAAAGTCACAGATGATAAAATACAAACCAAATATAGTTTGTAAAAGAAAAAATGTATAGTGATGTCTAACCTCCTCCCTAATTAATTGCTTAGGAAACCTGCATCAATCAATCTGAAGAGAGCAATACCTTTGTTTGGAGATATGTTATTATTGTTTTTGTTGGTTTCATCAATGTAACTGTTGCTTTCAACTTTTTGTCCTCTATTACTTCTTACATTGCACTGTGGTAATAGCAAGGACACATTTGATGTGCACTCCTGTGTGCTTTGATGGTAATGGTTGTTTATTCTCTACATCATAGACTGACCTTGAATGATTAACCTGGTTTTGAAACTGTTTACCTCAGACTGGGACTTGAACCCCTGTGCTGGGACTCGAATCCAGCCAAAAGCCAGTTTGGGACTCTAACCTACATGTCTGGGACTCAAACCCAGCCAAAACCCATAGTCTTTCAAGTGAGATCACAGATCTGGTTTTCAGGACCTAATGAAACTCAGATTCTTGATGTCTCATCACAGAAAGAATTCAGTGGGAGACAAAGTGTTTGGTAAGTAGTGGATTTATTCAAAAAGGAAACACAATCCACAGACAGAATGTGGGCCATCACACAGGGCAAGCACAGCCTTAAAATACAGACTGGTTAGATTTTATGGCCTGGATAATTTCATAGGCTAATGAGTGGGAGGATTCTTCTAACCATTTTGGGGAAGGGTGGAGATTTCCAGGAACTGGGCCAACATCTACTTTTTGGTCTTTTGAAGGTTGGTCTTGGAACTACAATGACACCTCTGGGTATGTCAATTAGCTTGCTGATTGAGAATCAAGGTCCAGTCAAAGTTGATTTGTCTGTCCTCTTGGACCCATTTGATTTTAACCAGTTTGTGTTGTGTCCTTAGGTTATGTCATTCTTTCAAAAGTTGTGTCTTGCCCATTTCCCTCCTGTTTCATTTTCAGATGGCCAAGTGGTCCAGAATGACATAAAATTAGAGACATAAGATGATGGGCTCTTTTTCCTCTCTAGACACTAATGTATTTGCATCTCACACTTAGAAATGGAAAAGCCATTGTACAACCATGAGTAAGGCTAACCTAAAGACAGCAAGCATCATAGTCAATCCTTCTTGGGAACTTTGTATCATGTGATATTGCTTTTTTATTGTACGACCCAGTCAATATGCACTCTTGACAGCTCAGTTGGTAAGGAATTTGCCTGCAATGTGGGAGACCTGGGTTTGATTCCTGGGTTGGAGAAGGAATGGCTATCCACTCCAGTATTCTGGCCTGGAGAATTCCATGGACTATATAGATCATGGGGTCACAAAGAGGTAGACACGACTGAGCGACATTCACTTTCATTCATAGATGGAGATGTTCAGTCATGCAAAGGGAGGACCATTTGATTTTTGCTAATATGGGATCTGTTTATGTAATCACAAACATTAAGGTAAAATGGGAAAACTCAGCAAATAAGTTGGCATTTGGACATGTATGAGCCTCTCTTTTCATCAGGCAGGATATTGTTGTCTAGACACAACTGATGCAGAATGCATCCCAGATGCCTAACAGGTGGGTTTCCTTTTTCTTGAATGACTATATTCTCACTGAATTAAATTGAATTGAATCTTACCCCATATTCTGATACTTCAATTTATTTGTTTCGTGTACATTTGGAATGTAATTCTTAGATGAGAATGAAAAGAATACAAAAAGTATTTTCCACTGGCACCAAAAAATTCATTGACAATTTTGTGAAACTGTATAGAAACTAGTTTTACTATTGTTCAGATGTTATACCATTAGAGACATTCTTCCTTGTTTAGGAGTTTGACACAGTTTCTGTTTTGGCAGATGTTTCATTTGGTTTTTGTTCCAATCGTGTCAGAGCTTGATTTAACTAAAATCTGTTGCAATGTGTGACTGGCAGTCAAATAGCAATTCTCTAGCAATGGGGCTATATATCAGCTGATACAACCATCCACTGCCATTGCTCTCTTGGAATCTGTTTCTGTGGTTGTTCCCATAAGCTTTTGCTTCATGAACTGAAACATAGGCAGCAAAACGATAAGACAAACCTAGAAAGGAATAATCTAGAAGTCTATTAAAGTGTGTGATATCTGGCAGATAATAACAATATAGGCAGCAAGTCATTTTAAACAGAGAGACAAAAGCAAGGGCTGTAAAACCAAGAGGAAAAGGTGAATATGAGGAGGAGTACTTGAGTTTGATAGAAGGGTATGGATTTTGGATCTAAATAGATTTGAATGGAAAGCCTATCTCTCTCCTTTTCTAGCCTCTGACATTTATCATTTTTATTTTACTATCCAAAGGCTTAGTTCTCTCATCTTTAAACTTGAAAAAATTACATCTATTTCTAAGAAAAATGTGATGAAAGATTTCCTGACCAGCCAGCTTTTAACTGTAAGTCATCACTATTCTTATTGTTATTTGGGAAGTCTACCAAAGTAAGCAGAAGCAAAATACTATGTCAAGAAATATCATTAAGGATAAATAGTCATCATCAAGTGAAGAGTGTTTTGACCTTTGAACCTAAGAAAATAATTTGTTCTGAGTTTATGAATGTCCCTTGTAATATATGGATGTAGAAAGTAACTGGTAAGCTATAGTACTAATTTTTATTCTCCCAAGTGAGAAGAGATAAACATATCTTATTTGTTTCTAACTTAGTGATAGTGAAGATAACTATTGGGAATATAAATGAGGTCAAAATGAGTTCTTTTCCTGTTCTTGCTCATTCTTTTTATAATTCACATCCATCATAGGTATCACTTTCTAAACTAAAGGCAGATATAAGGAGGTAAAAACACAAAACCTGCTCAGAATATATATCAAGCTACAAACAATAACTAGAACATATGTGTAATCCAGTCAGACAACATTAAACAAGGCAATAATCAAAAAGAAATATTTGCCAGCATTACATCTAGAAATAGGTAAATCTAGAGCCAGATGTAAAGGTGAAGAGAAGAACAGGAGACATTAACAATTTTTGAGAAACTATTCTAAGTCAGGAACCATGCAAGCAACTTTAAAGATGTCCTTCATTTAATCTATTTAATCTTTCAATATGATTATATTGAGAGGTATAATTTTCATCTCCATTATTCATGAGAATACTGCTATGGATAGTCACAGGCTGGTAAGTGGCAGAGTTGAGGTTAGCACTCTGGTTGATCAAAATTCATGAGTTGCACCTTCTCAACATAACTAGTAGCACTCCCTAAGGGAGGAATATTTGAGAGTTAGGTGGGGACAATTTCTGGAACAAATGGTAAAATCAATATGTTTCATGAGCAGTTTAATTAAGAGACTCCCTAAGAGTTGATCTGAGTTGTTCTGGCTGGAATGATCATCTGAGTTTCATTGTAAGAATTTAGTTTGTAATGGCAAAAAAGATAATGTACAGAAAGCAATACTACACAGAGAATTATTTGTCTAAAGTGTATTTCTGTGAGTATGCTTTTTAAATAACAGCTCCTAATTTTACTGGGAATGTATCAAATTCAAAAGAAATCAAAGCACAAAATTTTGATAACTGTAACAAGACTCTCTCTCTTTTCTTTTCTTTTTTTGTGAACCTTATTCTAGAAATATATAAAACAAGAGAAAACTCAATCTGATGCCATTCTATTATCTATCATTATCTGTTCAGTTCAGTTGCTCAGTTGAGTCCGACTCTTTGCGACCCCGTGAATCGCAGCACGCCAGGCTTCCCTGTCCATCACCAACTCCCAGAGTTCACTCAAGCTCATGTCCATCGATTCTGTGATGCCATCCAGCCATCTCATCCTCTGTCGTCCCCTTCTCCTCCTGCCCCCAGTCCCTCCCAGCATCAGAGTCTTTTCCAATGAGTCAGCTCTTCTGTTAGTTTCTGAAAAAATCATATTTTCATTGACTAGTTGAAGGTTTCTCATCCATTACCATAACAAGTAGTTTCTATCCCTTTATTAGATTGGCAAGTTATTTATATGTAAAAAAGTTTTGTCAGTGAGTTAAAAGCTGCTTGCTATAGTTGCTATAATAGAATGTAATCATTTTCAGGTAATGGCAACTGGGGAAGAAAGAATGGAAGCTTAGTAATTTACATAATTCCTGCCTTACCCTTTATCTCTGATCCACTCTGAGATGCCCTGAGAAAAGACAGCATGGTTGTGAAATGGGAACTGTCTAGAAAGTACCTTTACCTTTATAAAGACATATTTTTTTTTTCTCCAGCTTCCTTAATTTGAAAATAAAATTGAAATTTTAGAGAAAAAGAAAGCCATCAGGTAAACCCATGTATTTATTTTTCATCTTTATAGCTATTGGAACTTAAGAATAATAAAACATGAGAGTGAGACTCTCATCATGCATCACAAAAATCATACCAACTTACAAGAATGTTGTCTCCTTTGCAGTCCTTTCACAAGTTTTTAAAACTTCTGAGAGTTTTCAAGAAAGATGGAGTATGGCCAGGAGGTAAATTCAACCAGCAAATGTACTTTGGTCTGCACAATTTAATTTTAATTGAATTTGTTAGGTAGTTAGAATAGGAAAAAGGAGTACAGAATGGTGGTGGCTAAAAGACAAAGAAGGGAAAAAGCCGCAAAAATAGAACAAAGGAAGGTCCGAGGACCAGAGTGAGAACCTCAGGTGAAACAAACAGCCCTCCTGGCTAGCCCAATTTACATATGGCAGGTTCAGGGGAAGGAGGAAAAAAAAAAAAAAAGAGGAGCCAATATTGAGCCTCGTGCTCTTCTCTTCACTTCTTTTGGGTAGGCCCGCCCTCACGCTCGAGGATGTATTTGCCTTTGCTTACCAAATAAAACTGAACTGTAATTGAGCTGTAACACTGGTCTATCCATTGCTTCAAATTTTTGCTGCAGCGATACAGAACCAAGGAAATTACACAGTCCCCCAACAAATTTAATATGTGTAAATTTAAGGTTTACATAAAACTCTAGACAGATATCCAAATCTCTTTTCTAAGACCTTGCAAGAAAATAGTTCAAATCAAACTCCTTTTAATTTAAGGTGTCTTTTTAAAGTTAATTGTTTAAAATGAAACTAATCTAGCTGATGCTGACTTGTACCAAAAGAGAGAAACATATGAAGCTAAAACCTTTGGAAGGGATTTGCTCTGCTGTTGAGTTTGAGGTTAATATACATTATCAATGTTTGTATCTTTGTGAACAACAGGCATATTTTCCAGACTGGTAAACCAGAGCCCCTGTCCAACACACCTGTATGCCCTTAGAAAGAGTGGTAGAGAAAAATGCTGCCAATTTTAATCCCCAGCTCCTTAAAACTCCTAGAATCTGAGTACCCCCTTGGAAGCTGAGAACTATACAGCAACTTTGCATATATGATCATTTGGATTTTTAGTTTTTGTGGTAATCATATTAATGGCCCCAAAGAGGTCAACACCCTTATCCTGGGAATCTGTAAATATGTTAGCAAAGATAACTCAAGGTTGAAGATATAAATAAGGCTGCTAATTTTTACTTACTCAACTCATATTAAACTAAGGAGAATGTCTTGAATTATCTGGGTGGGTCCAATGTCATTACCATAGTAATGACATTTTTTAGACCATAGTCTAAAAAATTGAAGTGGAAGGCAAATGAGAGAGAATCAGACAGATGGCTGCATGAGAAAGCCTTAGCAGGAAGTTGCTAATGAAGATGGAGTAGGGACCAAAAGCCAAGGAATGCTGGTGGCCTCTAGAAACTGAAAAAACAAACAAGTTAAACAAAGGAAGCAGCAGCTGCTGCTGCTGCTAAGTTGCTTCAGTGACTCTGTGTGACCCCATAGACAGCAGCCCACCAGGCTCCCCCATCCCTGGGATTCTCCAGGCAAGAACACTGGAGTGGGTTGCCATTTCCTTCTCCAATGCATGAAAGTGAAAAGTGAAAGGAAGCAGATTCCCCCCTAAAGCCTCTGTAGAGGAACAGAGCCTTGAAAAATTAATTTTAGCCTATCAAGGCCAGTGTCAGACCTGTGATTTAAAAACAAAACAAAAAACTACAAGATAGCAAATCTGTTTTCCTTTAAGCCATGACGTTTGTGGTAATTTGCTACAGCATCAATATAACTCTATAATATAGATTTTCCTAACTGAAATAGAGTGATGCTAAAACAATGTCAAACACGAAGGAATGCCTTTGGAATTTGACAGTGGGAAATGGCTGGAAACATTTTGAGGAACATGATAGAAAAAGCTTAAATTGACCTGAACAAATGTTAGTAAAAATATGGATGTTAAAGGCTCTGTTGGTAAGGCTCAAGGAAAAAGCAAGAACAATGGTAGATAAAGTATATATTGCCTTTGAGAATACCTAAATTGTGATGAGCAGATTATTTGTAAAAACATGTGCATTTATAGCATTGCTCATGAGGGCAATTGCTCAAACGGAAATGAAGAACAGTTTTGTTAGAAATTGGAGAAAAGCTGTTTCTTGCTATACAGTAGGAGAAAGCTGCACAGAATTGTAAAATGTGTAATTTCACATTCGGTTGAGAAAATTTCCCAGTAAAATCTTGTTGCCTGGTATTTTCTTGCCACTTATAGTAAAATGTGCAAGGAAAGAGACAGCTATAGATAAGAACTGTTAAGCAAAGTGAAATCAGAAATTGGTGATTTGGAATAGTCTCAGTCTATCAGATCACAAAAAAAATTACACTACAAGATTCATAATAGGAAATCTGCTCTAGAGAAAAAGCCAAAAATGTGGCTAGACAACCCTTTGCTGATATCTCAAAAAGATAAAAAAAGTCAGAGTATTTACTCATGTGAAAGGCTGTTTGAGGAAATTAAGCATATGACTCATAGATCCTCTCAGCCATTTAAGCAGAAACCAAAAAATTTAGATGAGATTAAGTAGAGGAAATTTTTGTCTCATGGAGTGAATCCCAGAGAAATGCATGGAAGGCTCACATATGTTTGGAGAATTGTGAATAGTAGAAACAGTGCCAGCTTGGAGATTATCCTGTATTTTATAGGTAGGCTCAGTGTAATCAGGAGATGACTTAAACTAGAGGAGGGAGGCAGTAGAGACAGAACTGGACAAATGGGAATACAATAAAAAGTAACTTTTAGTTGTTGACGTTAATAAAAGATAAATGAAAGAGAAATGAAACAAGGGATATAGGTGACCTTTAGAAACTGGAAAGGACAAGGGAATGGATTCATTCCCAGAACCTCTCAGAAAGATGCTTGCTCCTTGAAAGAAAAGCTATGACTAACCTAGACAGCATATTCAAAAGCAGACACATCATTTTGCAGACAAAGGTCCATCTAGTCAAAGCTATGGTTTTTCCAATAGTCATGTATGGATGTAAGAGTTGAACTATAAAGAAAGCTGAGCACAGAAGAATTGATGCTTTTGAACTGTGGTGTTGGAGAAGATTCTTGAGAGTCCCTTGGACAGCAAGAAGATCCAACCAGTCCATCCTAAAGGAAATCAGTCCTGAATATTTATTGGAAGGACTGATGCTGAAGCTGAAACTCCAATATTTTGGCCATCTGATGGGAAAAACTGACTAATTGGAAAAGACCCTGATGCTGGGAAAGATTGAAGGCTGGAGGAGAAGGGGATGACAGAGGATGAGATGGTTGGATGCATCACTGATTTGATGGACGTGAGTTTTAGTAAACTCTGGGAGTTGGCAATTGGCAGGGAGGCCTGGTGTGCTGTAGTCCATAGGGTCATAAAGAGTCGGACATGACTGAGTGACTGAATTGAACTGAACAGAACCTCCAATAGGGAACATAAAGTTGTAACACTTTGATATTAATCCAATGATAACTGAAAAACTCTAACCTCCAGGTAGTATTTATATGATTATAGAAGATGAAAAAACATTTACCAACTGACTATGTAATAACAGTATTATTCTGTTAAAGCAGACAAACAGTATAAAAAAGAAAACTACAAATACATATTTTTCATGAAGTTGGGCAAAATATCAAGAAAATACAGAAAACTCAATTCAACTATGTATAAAATAATTATCAGATCAGATCAGATCAGTTGCTCAGTCGTGTCCGACTCTTTGAGACCCCATGAATTGCAGCACGCCAGGCCTCCCTATCCATCACCAACTCCTGGAGTTCACTCAGACTCATGTCCATCGAGTCAGTGATGCCATCCAGGCATCTCATCCTCTGTCGCCCCCTTCTCCTCTTGCCCCCAGTCTCTCCCGGCATCAGAGTCTTTTCCAATGAGTCAACTCTTCGCATGAGGTGGCCAAAGTACTGGAGTTTCAGCTTTAGCATCATTCCTTCCAAAGAAATCCCAGGGCTGATCTCCTTCAGAATGGACTGGTTGGATCTCCTTGCAGTCCAAGGGACTCTCAAGAGTCCCTTGAGAGAGAGACTCCAAGAGTCCCAACACCACAGTTCAAAAGCATCAATTCTTCGGCGCACAGCCTTCTTCGCAGTCCAACTCTCACATTCATACATGACCACAGGAAAAACCATAGCCTTGACTAGACCAACCTTTGTTGGCAAAGTAATGTCTCTGCTTTTGAATATGCTATCTAGGTTGGTCATAACTTTTCCAAGGAGTAAACGTCTTTTAGTTTCATGGCTGCAGTCACCATCTGTAGTGATTTTGGAGCCCAGAAAAATAAAGTCTGACACTATTTCCACTGTTTCCCCATCTATTTCCCACGAAGTGATGGGGCTGGATGCCATGATCTTTGTTTTCTGAATGTTGAGCTTTAAGCCAACTGTTTCACTCTCCACTTTCACCTTCATTAAGAGGCTTTTGAGTTCCTCTTCACTTTCTGCCATAAGGGTGGTGTCATCTGCATATCTGAGGTTATTGGTATTTCTCCTGGCAATCTTGATTCCAGCTTGTGTTTCTTCCAGTCCAACGTTTTTCATGATGTACTCTGCATATAAGTTAAATAAACAGGGTGACAATATACAGCGTTGACGAACTCCTTTTCCTATTTGGAACCAGTCTGTTGTTCCATGTCCAGTTCTAACTGTTGCTTCTTGACCTGCATACAAATTTCTCAAGAGGCAGATCAGGTTGTCTGGTATTCCCATCTCTTTCAGAATTTTCCACAGTCTATTGTGATCCACAGAGTCAAAGGCTTTGGCATAGTCAATAAAGCAGAAATAGATGCTTTTCTGAAACTCTCTTGCTTTTTCCATGATCCCGCGGATGTTGTCAATTTGATCTCTGGTTCCTCTGCCTTTGCTAAAACCAGCTTGAGCATCAGGAAGTTCACAGTTCACATATTGCTGAAGCCTGGCTTGGAGAATTTTGAGCATTACTTTACTAGCGTGTGAGATGAATACAATTGTACGGTAGTTTGAGCATTCTTTGGCATTGCCTTTCTTTGGGATTGGAATGAAAACTGACCTTTTCCAGTCCTGTGGCCACTGCTGAGTTTTCCTAACTTGCTGGCTTATTGAGTGAAGCACTTTCACAGCATCATTTTTCGGGATTTGGAAGAGCTCAACTGGAATTCCATCACCTTCACTAGCTTTGTTCATGGTGATGCTTTCTAAGGCCCATTTCACTTCACTTCCAGGATTATAGATAACCAAATGAGATTTATTTCAAGTATTAAGACTGGTTCAATGTTTTAAAAATCAATTAATATAGTTCCCTGTATAAACAGGTTAAGAGGGAAATATGTCATCTATCGATGAACATGAAAGATTTATATCGCCTTTGTTAAAAATCCTGAACCTATTCCTGTTTAAAAGTGAGCAATTAAACAAAAAACTCTCACCAAGCCAGTAACAGAAAGGAACTCCTTCAATTTGAAAAAAGAGCATATTCTTTTATCCAAAATATCAAAAGCAAAAAAAAACTTCATACCCAGCATCCTACCTAAGTGTGGAAAACTGAATTCTTTCTCTGTAAAACTGGAGAAAAGGAGAGAGTATCCACTGTCACCAATGTTACTAACCAAAATACCAGAACTTCTATCTAGTTCAATAAGGCCATATATATACACACACACACACACACACACACACACACACATATATCTATATAGCTTGATATATAGATATCAAGCTATCTTGATATCTATTTGTATCTATCTTTGATATCTATTTGTAGCCTTTTGGCTACAAATGATTATATACATAGGCTACAAATGATTATATACATAGACTACAAATGATTATATACATAGAAAATTCCAGATACTCTATATACAAACACAGAGATGCAATCTCTAAAACTGATAAAATTCATTGGATAGAGGCGCAACATGTAATAATCAATCATTCCTCTAATAATGAACATTTAGGAACCAAAATTAAAAGCACAAAACCACTCAGAGTCACTCTAAAGGAAATGAAAAGTTAAATATATGCCGATATAAACAAATGTAGAGTTTGTATGTTGAAAAATACAAATATGGATAAAAAATCAAGGACAACATAAATAAGCAGAGGCACATAACTTGCTCACAGATTCGAAGACTCAGCATAGTAAAAGCATCAATATTCCCCAAGGGGATTCATATGATTAAGACAATTCCTATCAAAACTATTTATTGATATGGACTTTCCTTAGTCATAGCAAACATATTCTAAAATTTATATTGAAAAGTAAATAAAGTAAGAGGATTCATTCTATGTAACCTTAAAGACTTATTTTATACCAATAAAATTCAAGACAATGTGTTGATAATGCAATGGTAAAGACATATGTCAATAGAACAGAAGACACAGAAGTAGAGTCACACAGATATTATTAACCGAAGTTTGATAAAAAAAGAAACTCAATTGGGTAAGGATAATTTTTTTCAATAAATATTGCTGAAGCATCATTAGAAATTCACAGGCAAAAACATAGACCTCAACTCAGACCTCACACCTTATAAGTGATTAAGTCAAATTGATTATCAATTTAAATATAAAATGTAAATATATAATTATTTTATTTAAAATGTTTAAAAGTTAAGAAAATAAGAGAAAATCTCTGATACATATGGCTAAGCAAAACTTGACACCAAAAGCATAAACCATAAAAACACATTGAAAAATTATTCCTCATCAAAGTTAAAAATGTTTGCTCTGTAATACTCCATTGTGTATATGTACCACAGCTTTCTTATTCATTCATCTGCTGATGGACATCTAGGTTGCTTCCATGTCCTGGCTATTATAAACAGTGCTGCGATGAACATTGGGGTACACGTGTCTCTTTCCCTTCTGGTTTCCTCAGTGTGTATGCCCAGCAGTGGGATTGCTGGATCATAAGGCAGTTCTATTTCCAGTTTTTTAAGGAATCTCCACACTGTTCTCCATAGTGGCTGTACTAGTTTGCATTCCCACCAACAGTGTAAGAGGGATCCCTTTTCTCCACACCCTCTCCAGCATGTATTGCTTGTAGACTTGTGGATTGCAGCCATTCTGACTGGCGTGAAATGGTACCTCATAGTGGTTTTGATTTGCATTTCTCTGATAATGAGTGATGTTGAGCATCTTTTCATGTGTTTGCTAGCCATCTGTATGTCTTCTTTGGAGAAATGTCTATTTAGTTCTTTGGCCCATTTTTTGATTGAGTCATTTATTTTTCTGGAGTTGAGCTGTAGGAGTTGCTTGTATATTTTTGAGATTAGTTGTTTGTCCGTTGCTTCATTTGCTATTATTTTCTCCCATTCTGAAGGCTGCCTTTTCACCTTGCTAATAGTTTCCTTTGTTGTGCAGGAGCTTTTAAGTTTAATTAGGTCCCATTTGTTTATTTTTGCTTTTATTTCCAATATTCTGGGAGGTGGGTCATACATTTGAATCAGTTCTAATGAGGTGGATGAAACTGGAACCTATTATACAGAGTGAAGTAAGCCAGAAAGAAAAACACCAATACAGTATACTAACGCATATATATGGAATTTAGAAAGATGGTAACAATAACCCTGTGAACAAGACAGCAAAAGAGACACCGATGTATAGATCAGTCTTATGGACTCTGTGGGAGAGGGAGAGGGTGGGGAGATTTGGGAGAATAGCATTGAAACATGTATAATATCATGTATGAAAAGAGTCGCCAGTCCAGGTTCGATGCATGGTACTGAATGCTTAGGGCTGGTGCACTGGGACGACCCAGAGGGAGGGTAGGGGAGGGAGGAGGGAGGAGGGTTCATGATGGGGAACGTGGATATACCTGTGGCAGATTCATTTTGATATTTGGTAAAACTAATACAATATTTTAAAGTTTAAAAAAAAAAAAAAAAAAAGAATCTAAAAAAAAAAAAAAAAAAGTTTGCTCTGCAAAAGCCCATATGAAGAGGCTGAAAAGACAAGTTATAGACTGGGAAAATGTGTATACAAACCATATATCCCAAAAAGGTTTAGTATCTAGAATATTTAAAAACACTCATAGTTCGAAAGTTAACAAACAAACAGAAATTCAGTTAGAAAATAGCAAATGACATAAACAGATACTTTATTTAAGAGGCTAGACAGGGCAATTAAGCATTTGTAAAGATAGGTAAACAAACATTAGGACTTCCCTGTAACTCAGACAGTAAAGAATCCACCTGCAATGCAGAAGGCCCAGGTTTGATCCCTGGGTCAGCTAGATCCTCTGGAGAAGGGAATGGCAACCTACTCAGTAATCTTGCCTGGAGAATGCCATGGACAAAGGAATCTGGCAGGTTACAGTCCGTGGGGTAGCAAAGAGTCGGTCATCACTGAGTGACTAACACTATTACTAGATGAACATTGAAAGTTCAGTCAAATATTAGTATGTAATGTATTCAGTTCAGTTTAGTTCAGTCACTCAGTCGTGTCCAACTCTTTGCAGACTGGCTAAAATAAAAATTAGAAACAATAGTTCACTATCTGTTCCAACAGGTAAATAATATGGAAGTCATATTATTCACAAGAAAAGAGCTGAAGAAATTGAATCAATACCTTTTTCTGATTTAACACAGAAAACTGCCACTCCAGAGTTGCAAAGCTGTATGGATACAGAGTCACAACTTCAAGAGCAGAAGCTTCTGGAGTTAGCAAGAGACAGAAATACTTAAACAACCATTAATGAAATGTTGAAAGTTGAATGTAAAGTAGCTTGAGAGTCAAAACTCTTGCAGTCATAGTTTTAGATAACCCTCCACATTTTCATGAGTTCTAACACCAGGATTTATAACAGGTTCTCATGTTGAAGATGGAAGAATAATCCCCTTGTGATTTGAGTAGTAGGAGAAAAAAGTAATGATTCTGAAACACATCTGGGGGGAAAGTAATCATTTTGAAAGATTCCCAAAGCATTTTGTTCCTCATAACACAGACCTGGTCCCAACAAAAACTACCAGAACCTTATCTGAACTGGGGAAGATGAGAACAATTAGTTAATTCCAGACCTTCTAGCTTTCCTGCCTCCTGTAAGAGGACAAAAAAAGACCTAAGGAAATTTTCTGAAGCTCATAATGCAGAGAGTCTGACCTATTAAAAGAATATAGATTTACTCACCATAATATAGAATGCATCCTCCTCAATATTAACCACTACATCAACACAGGGTTTCCCAGGTGGCTCAGTGGTAAAGAACCTGCCTGCCAATACAGGAGCTGCAAGAGACGCAGACTGAATCTGGGTGGGGAAGATGCCCTGGAGAAGGACATGGCAACCCACTCCAGTATTCTTGCTGAGATAATACCATAGACAGAGGAGCCTGGCAGACTACAGTCCATGGAGTCACAAAGAGACATGACTGAGGGACTGCGTACACATATCAACACAGTTCCAGTATAATAACAACAGTGGATTATAACTGAGAGATCTTCAAGACACAGACTATTATATAAAAAGGAGTTGTCAGGGAAACTCTCTTTTTTTTTTTTTTTTGAATGTTTAATTAATCATTGTTTTTTTATTATTTTTTTATTTTTTATTTTTTTATTTTATTTTATTTTTTTCAATAGCAACAAGATTTATTTTCTTAAGGTAAACTTATATTACATTTTACACTGTAATTAAATTGAAGATACCACCTATGATTTGGAATATTGTCAACCAAAAGAAAAATAAAGCATTTTTTTTGTTGTTGTTATTCTTTTCTTTTTTTTTTCTTTTTTTTCTTTTTCAGGCTTGATTCCTTCCGGAAGTTCTGAGGGAAACTCTCAAAAACAAGTTTATTAGAGGAAATTGAAGCATTTGGCATCTATAGTTACAGCCACCATGAAACACAGCCCACTTCTAGACAGCTCTAAAATAGCCTATTTATCTCAGTTTCTATTATCTCATACATTATGTCCAGTTTTCAGTAAAAGATTATAAGGCATTTTCAAAGGCAAGAAAAACCATAGTATAGAGTCAAACAATCATGAGGTTTAAACTCAGATGCAGTGGAGATTTTGAAAAAAAAAAAAAAAAGACCTAGAATTTAAAACAACTATGATTAACATATTAGTATTTCTAATTAAAATGAAAAGTATAGAGAAAGAAACAGAATTCTATATCCAGCAAACTTATCCTTGAATGGTAAATAAGAAATAAAGTCATTTTTAGACAATAAAAATTGAGGAAATTTGCCTATCTTGAAAGACAAGTGAAATTCTTTTTCCAGAGAAATGGAAAATGATATAGATTAAGAAATTTGGACCTATGGATCTATCAAAAAGAGATAGAGAAGGATTAATGAATTAATACTTAATGAATTAATTAAGGAATTAACTTTTTCATCCTTCAGTTCAGTTCAGTCGCTCAGTTAAGTCTGACTCTGTAAGACCCCATGAATCACAGCATGCCAGGCCTCCCTGTCCATCACCAACTCGTGGAGTTCACTCAAGCTCATGTCCATCGAGTCAGTGATGCCATCCAGCCATCTCATCCTCTGTCGTCCCCTTCTCCTCCTGCCCCCAATCCCTCCCAGCATCAGAATATTTTCCAATGAGTCAACTCTTCGCATGAGGTGGCCAAAGTACTGGAGTTTCAGCTTTAGCATCATTCGTTCCAAAGAACACCCAGGACTGATTTCCTTTAGGACGGACTGGTTGGATCTCATTGCAACCCAAGTGACTCTCAAGAGTCTTCTCCAACACCACAGTCCAAAAGCATCAGTTCTTCAGCACTCAGCTTTCTTCACAGTTCAACTCTCGCATCCATGCATGACCACTGGAAAAACCATAGCCTTGACTAGAAGGACCTTTGTTGGTAAAGTAATGTCTCTGCTTTTGAATATGCTATCTAGGTTGGTCATAACTTTTCTTCCAAGGAGTAAGTGTCTGATCTAATAGAAAACTATTTTTCAGTATAACAATAGTAACAATATATCAGGTTAAAATAGCTTATAGATACATACAATGAATGGAAACAATACTATAAGGGATAGAGGGAAGAATTGAGAATATCCTGTTATAGGTTATGTGTCTATACATAGAGTGGTATAGTGTTATTTAAAAGTAGAGTTGTGCTGTTTGAAAATGGAGTTAATATTTGGCAAAACTAATACAATTATGTAAAGTTTAAAAATAAAATAAAATTGGAAGAATAAAAAAAAAAAAAAAAAATAAACAGCAAAAAAAAAAAAAACAAAAACAAAAACAAAAATATAATCTATAGTTAACCTGAAAAAAAAAAAATGAAAATGGAGTTAAGTCAGTTGTAAATATTTACTACAAACCTTAGAAAAGATACTAAAATATTCTAAAAGAAATATAACTGATATACTGAGAGGAAAGAAAATGAAATAGTTACTTAAAATCAGAAAAGACAGAAAAAAGGGAATATTTGTTTTTAAAATAACACAGTATAAATGGAAAAAATAGAAAAGAGTAACAAATATGGTATATACAAATCCAATTATATCAATAATCATGTTAAATGTGAATGGTCTAAAAACACCAATTAAAGTCAGAGTCTAGCTTCCCTGGTGGCTCAATGGTAAAGAGTCTGCCTACCAAAGCAGGCAACACAGATTTTATCCCTGACCCAGGAAGATCTTGCATGCCATGGAGAAACACCATGTGCACCACAACTACGGGGCCTGTGCTCTAAATACTGAAGTCCACATATCCTACAGCCTGGACTCTACAACAAAGGGGGCTCCACAACGAGAAACCTGTGTACCTCAACTAAAGAGCGGGCCTCACTCGTCACAACCAAAGGAAAGCCAGCACAGCAGTGAAGATGCAGCACAACCGGAAATAAATAAATAAATTGCTGAAATATTTTCAAAAAAGTCAAAGACTTACCATAATGATTAAAAAAAATCAAAACAAAAGAAAAAAGCAGCACTCTGCTCAACTATATGGGGCTTCCCTTGTGGCTCAGCTGATAAAGAATCTGCCTGTGATGTGGGAGACCTGGGTTCCATCCCTGGCTTGGGAAGATCCCCTGGAGAAGGGAATGGTAACGCACTCCAGTATTCTGGTCTAGAGGCCAGAATATATATATAGTCCATGGGATCTCAAAGAGTTAGACACAACTCAGCGACTTTCACTTCACTCAACTACATGCCATATTAAAAAAAAATTCCACTTCAAACACAAAGACACAGATAGATTAAAACAAAGGGGTAGAGAAATATACAGCAATATAAAAGTAACCAAAAGAAAGCTGGAGTAGCTATACTAACTTCAGAAAGCCTTAAGAGAGAAAAAAAAAAATCAAAGATAAAGAGAGGCATTAAATAAAAAGAGTAATTTCTTCAAGACGGCATAATAATCCTTAGTACTTAAACCCCAAACGACAAAGCACACGAATATGTTTAGCAAAAATTGATAAGATTTCAGGGAGAAATAGACAAATTCACTTTTATAGTTGGAGATTTTTATCACATTTCTACCAGTAACTGACATACATAGCAAGCAGAAAATAATAAGCATATAGTTGTACTGAACAGCACCATAAATCAACTAGATATAATGGACATTTTATATAATACTTTAGCCAACAACAGCAGAATATGCATTCATCTTAAACTCACATAAAATGGTCAGAAAAGTAGACCATATTCTGGGATTTAAACATTTAACACAGTTAAAAGAATTAAAATTATATAAAATATGCTTTTAGACCACAGTCTCTCCTATTGATCTCTAAACTACAGATCAATGACAAAAAGACAGCTGGAAATCCCAAAATATTTGGAGATTTAACACTTCTAAATAAGTAACATATGGGTCAAAGAAAAAGTCTCAAGGGGAGTTTTTAAATATTTTAACTAAAGAAAATGTAACTCAACAAAAAAGAAATTTATAGAGTTAAATGCTTCAATTAGGAAATAAACAAGATCTGAACTCACTGATTTGAACTTCCACTTTAGAAAATGTAACAATGAAGAACAACATGAACATAAAGTAAGGAGGGGAAAAATAAATAATAAAAATTGGATCAGAAATTAATAAAATTGAGAGGAGGAGATCTAATAGTAGAGCAGGAAACCATGGAACTTCTTGTACATAACACACACAAAAATACATCTACATGAGAAACAATTGTCACTGAAAACGAAATAGAGAGGGCAGAAAGACTCCGCCTGGTTGTATTCCTGTACAACCAAGGCTGTTAGAATGATTCACACAGAATCAGATAGGAAGAAAAGAGAAGCAATCAGGTCAAGACCTGAACCCAGGGAGGAAGATAAAAAAGAGATTATATGGATGAAGATCCTCAGTGGGAAGTGAGTGGTTCAAGCTACATATCAGACATTCCAGTTTTGGGGTTCAACCCAGGGAAGATGACACCTTAGCTGTAAACCAGGATGAAGACAAATTGAAGAAAATATAAAGTAATGGAAAGATATCCAATGCTCCTGGATAGGAAGAATTAATATTATTAAATTGGCCATACACAAAATATTCTACAGATTTAATGCAATCCTTATCAAAATACCTGTGACATTTTTCAAAGAAATATAACTAGTAATTCTAAAATTTATATGGAATAATCAAAGACCCTCACATTTTCAAAGAAATATTGAAAAAAAAAGAAAGAAAGAACAAAGCGGGAAATATCATGCTCCCTAACTTCAGACTACAATACACAGCTGCAATAATCATAACAGTACAGTACTCACACACACACACACACACACATTAGAGAGCCAAAAAATAAATCACACACTTATGGTCAACTAACCTACAACAAAGAAGGTAAAAATATGAAATGAGAAAGACAGTCTCTCCAAAAAGTGGTGCCAGGAAAACTGACTAACAATGTTTTAAAAAGGGAAATCAGAACATTTTCTCACACCATATACAAAAATAAACTAAAATGGACTAAAGACATAAATGTAAGACTGGACACCATAAATCTCCTAGAAGAGAACATAGGTAGACCATCTTTTGACATAAATCATAGCAGTATTTCCTAAGGCAAAGTAGTAAAAACAAAAATATCAAGTGGGACCTAATTAAACTTAAAAGAATCTACACAGCAAAAAACACCATTGACAAAATGAAAACCAACCTGCTGAATGGGGGAAAAATTTTGTAAATGCTATGACCAATTAGGAGTTAATATTCAAAATTGATAAATAGCTTAAAGAATTCAGTAAGTTCAGTTCAGTCACTCAGTCATGTCTGACTCTTTGCCACCCCATGGACTGTAGTATGCCAGGCTTCCCTGTCCATCACCAACTCCCGGAGCCTACTCAAACTCATGTTCATCACGTCCGTGATGCCATCCAATCATCTCATCCTCTGTTATCGCGTTCTCCTCCCGCCTTCAATCTGCCCAGCATCAGGGTCTTTTCCAATCAGTCAATTCTTCCCATCAGGTGCCCAAAGTATTGGAGTTTCAGCTTAAGCATCAGTCCTTCCAATGAATATTCAGGACTGGTTTTTTTTAGTATTGACTGGTTGAATCTCCTTGCAGTCCAAGGGACTCTCAAGAGTCTTCTCCAACACCACAGTTCAAAAGCATCCATTCTTCAGTGTTCAGCTTTCTTTATAGTCCAACTCTCACATCCATACTACAAGACTACTGGAAAAACTGTAGCTTTGACTAGACGGACCTTTCTCTGCAAAGTAATATTTCTGCTTTGTAATATGATGTGTAGATTGGTCATAGCTTTTCGTCCAAGGAGCAAGCGTCTTTTAATTTCATGGCTGCAATCACCATCTGCAGTGATTTTGGAGCCCCCAAAAGTAAAGTCTCTCACTGTTTTCATTATTTCCTCATCTATTAGCCATGAAGGGATAGGACCAGATGCCATAATCTTAGTTTTCTGAATGTTGAGCTTTAAGTCAACTTTTTCACTCTCCTCTTTCACTTTCATCAAGAGGCTCTTTAGTTCTTCTTCACTTTTTGCCATAAGGGTGGCATCTGCATATCTGAGGTTATTGATATTTCTCCTGGCAATCTTGATTCCAGCTTGTGCTTCCTCCAGCCCAGCGTTTCTCATGATGTACTCTGCCTATAAGTTAAATAAGCAGGGTGACAATATACAGCCTTGACATAGTCCTTTCCCGATTTGGAACCAGTCTGTTGTCCCATGTCCAGTTCTAACTGTTGCTTCTTGACCTGAATACAGATTTCTCAGGAGGCAGATAATGTGGTCTGGTGTTCCCATCTCTTTAAGAATTTTCCACAGTTTATTGTGATCCACACAGTCAAAGGCTTTGTCATAGTCAATAAATGAGAAATAGATGTTTTTCTGGAACTCTCTTACTTTTTCAATGATCCAGCAGATGTTGGCAATTTGATCACTAGTTCCTCTGCCTTCTCTAAATCCAGCTTGAACATCTGGAAGCTCACGGTTCACATATTGCTGAAGCCTGGCTTGGAGAATTTTGAGCATTACTTCGCTAGCACGTGAGATGAAATTGTGCAGTAGTTTGAGCATTCTTTGCCATTGCCTTTCTTTGGGATTGGAATGAAAACTGACCTTTTCCAGGCCTGTAGCCACTGCTGAGCTTTCCATATTTGTTGGAATATTGAGTGCAGCACTTTCACAGCATCATCTTTTAGGATTTGAAGTAGCTCAACTGGACTTCCATCACCTCCACTAGCTTTGTTGGTAGTGATACTTTCATAGGCCTACTTGACTTCAATAGTAAAAGGCCCACTTGAATTCAATAGTAAAAACTAAATAAACAAGAACCCAATTTAACTTTGGGCAAAATATCTGACTAGACATTCTTTCAAATACATAGAGAATGTAAACAGGCACCTGTTAGGATGCTCAGCATTGCTAATCTTCAGAGAAAAGCAAATTAAATCCATAATGAAATATCTCCTCACATCTATCAGAATAGCTATCATTAAAGATCACAAATAATCCATATTGTCAAGGATGTGGAGAAAAGAGAACACTTGTACATTTTTGGTAGAAATATAGATTGGTTCAGGCCCTATGGAATACAGGATGGAAATTTCTCAAAAAACTAAAAATGGAACATCCATTTGATTCAGTAATTTTACTCATGGATATATATTTTTGATACCACGAACTCACTAATTCAAATAGGTGTATAAACCCAATATTCATAGCCAGCCTTATTTAAAATGGCCAACATATAGGATAAAACCTAAGTGTCCATCACTAGATGAATGGACAAAGATGTGGTGTATTTTACACACATAAAATACTATGGAATATGATTCAGTCAAATAAAGAATGAAATGACCATCTGCAACAACATAGATGGACCTAGAGAGTATTACATTTAGTGAAATAAGTCAGATACATATCACTTTTATGTGGAATCTAAAAAATAAAAACAAATGTATAAAATTTTTTTAATGTGTATATATATATAAAAAAATAGAATCAATTTCACAGATATAGAGAACAACTAATTGGTGTCAGTGTATAGAAGGAAGGAGGATGAAGTAAGATACAGTATGGATTTAAGAGCTACAAGTACTCTGTGATATAGATTAGCAACAAGATATAATGTACAACACAGTAAAGATATTTTTGCATTAACTTTAAGTTGACTATCATCTGTAAAAATATTGAATCACTATGTTGTACATCTGAAACTAATATTATAAATCAACTATATTTCAATTAAAAAAGAAATTGATTAAATTGAAACTTAAAGGGAATAGGGAAAGCAATAATGTAAAAAGCTGTTTTTTCAAAGTTAAATAAAATTAATAAATTTCTAGCTATTCTAACAAGGAAGAACAAGACACAGATTATTAAGACAGCTACTGAAAGACATGTCATAACTATTGATCCCATAGACATTCAAGAATTATAAAGAAATATAATTGACAGCTGTAACTAACAAATTTGAGTTAAAAACCAGAAGACATCCTTGATTATCACAATATACAATAACAAAACTTACAGAGCCTGATAACCTGAACAGGTTTGTATCTATCAAAGAAATCAAACAAAAAATTAACAGCTTTCCAAAGTGGAAAATCTAAGACCTAGATGGTTTCACCAGTGAAGTGTGTCAAATATCTAAATAAGAAACTGTCAATTTTCTTGAGTCTCTTTAAGAAAACAGCAGAAGCAACACTTTCTAATTCATCTTATGAAATCAGCATTACTGTAAAACTGGATGAAGTCATTACAAGAACGGAAAACTAAATATCAACATCTTTTATGAATGTGGATGCAAAAATTCTCAATAAAATCACAGTATATTGAATCTAAAAATGTATACAAATAATTATATACTACAACTGAGTGGAAATTATCTTAGTTTTTCAAGTTAAGTTCAACATTGAAAGTCAAGTAACATAAAACATCACATCAACAGACTAAAGAAATCATGTAACCATATAAATAGATGCAGAAAAAATTTCTGAAAAAAATCTGCCACCTATACATAACAGCCCTCAATAACAAATGAATAGAGAGGAAGTTGCTTAACCTGAAAAAGAACATTTGCTAAAACTGAGGAACATAATACTTAATGATGAAAAACTGGAAGCTTTACCGCCAAGACCAAGAACAAGCATGCCCCTTCTCACTATTCTTACTTAGCATTGTAGTGAAAATTCTTGCTAATCAAATAAGACAAGAAAAGAAATGAAAAGTATGTGGA
The DNA here is from genome assembly GCF_027580195.1 of Bos mutus. Lineage (NCBI taxonomy): Eukaryota > Metazoa > Chordata > Mammalia > Artiodactyla > Bovidae > Bos > Bos mutus. Next base: position 60,614,313 of record NC_091618.1, read on the forward strand.
TTAGGAAAAGAGAAGCAAAATTGACTTTGTTTGCACATGATGTAATTCACTGGAGAATCACAAAGAGTCAACAAAAAACTCATGGAACTAAGAAGTGATAGCTCCCTGGTGGCTCAGATGGCAAAGAATCCACCTGCAAAGTGGGAAACCTGGGTTTGATCCCTGGGTTTGGAGGATCCCCTGGAGGAGGGCATGGCAACCCACTCTAGTATTCTTGCCTGGAGAATCCCCACGGACAGAGGAGCCTGGCGGGCTACAGTCCATGGGGTCACAAAGAGATGGACACGACTGAGCAACTAAGCACACAGCACAGTAATGACTTTACAGGATACATATAATAAAACCCAATTATTTTTCTGTATACTAACAATCAGCAATTGGAATTCAACATTAAAAATACAGTAACATTTCCATTAGCACCTAAAATGAAACACTTAGGTATAACTTGAATAAAATGTGCACATGATCTTTATGAGGACAACTATAAACTTTGGTCAAAGAAATCAACCTAAACAAATGGAGAGAGATACCATGCTTACTGACAGAAAAAAAAATACTGAAATGTCAGTTCTTCCCATTTTTTTTCTATAGATTTAACAAAATCCAAACCAAAATCCCATCGAGTCATTTTGTATATATCAGTAAAATAATTCTAAACTTTGTGTGAAAAGAAAAAAAACATAGAATAGCCTACATAATACTAAGAAGAACAAAGTCAGAGGGCTGTCACTTCAAGTTTTCAGGGCTTACTATAAAATTATAGCTATCAAGAGAGTGGTACTGGCAAAATAACAATTAAAAATATAAATGGAACAGACTGGAGATCCCAGGAATAGTCAACTATAGTTGTACAACTATAATCAACTGATCTGTTTTAAAAAGAGCAAAGGTTATTCAATGTAAAAAGGATAGAAGTCTTAACAAATGGTGCTGGAACACCTGTACATCAACAAATTTAAAAAGTATCTGTAAAAAACTTTACTCCTTTCACACAAATAACTCAAATATGGATTAGAGTCCTAAATGTAAAACATAAAACAACAGCAACAGAAAAAACACAATGAGGATAGCATAGGGGATCATCTTAGATGACTTTGAGTTTGGCCATGAGTTTTTAGACAATGCCAAAAGTATAAACCATGAAAGAAAAAAAAATTAAATTGGATTTCATTGAAAATAAATGTTCTGTGGAAGAAACTATTAAGTAAGTGAAAAGAGAGGTCATAGAACGAGAGAAAATATTTGCAAAACACTAATCTGATAAAGGATTTTTATCCAAAATATATAAAGTCTTAAAATTCTACAACAAGTAAATAATTTAATAAAGGTGAGGGCAGCAAGAGAATTGGACACCTCACCAAAGAAGATATACAGATGATAAGTGTACAAAAAGATCATGATTATTTGTCATTGGAGAATTTCAATTTAAAGCAATAATTAGATGCTACTACAATAACCTCAGATATGCAGATGACACCACCCTTCTGGCAGAAAGTGAAGAGGAACTAAAAAGCCTCTTGATGAGAGTGGAAGAGGAAAGTGAAAAAGTTGGCTTAAAGCTCAACATTCGGAAACGAAGATCGTGGCATCTAGTCCCATCACTTCATGGGAAAAAGATGGGGAAACAGTGTCAGACTTTATTTTTTGGAGCTCTAAAATCACTGCAGATGGTGACTGCAGCCCTGAAATTAAAAGACGCTTACTTCTTGGAAGGAAAGTTATGACCAACCTAGATAGCATATTGAAAAGCAGAGACATTACTTTGCCAACAAAGGTCCGTCTAGTCAAGGCTATGGTTTTCCCTGTGGTCATGTATGGATGTGAGAGTTGGACTGTGAAGAAAGCTGAGCACCAAAGAATTGATGCTTTTGAACTGTGGTGTTGGAGAAGACTCTTGAGAGTCCCTTGGACTGCAAGGAGATCCAACCAGTCCATTCTAAAGGAGATCAGCCCTGGGTGTTCTTTGGAAGGAATGATGCTAAAGCTGAAACTCCAGTACTTTGGCCACTTCATGTGAAGAGTTGACTCACTGGAAAAGACTCTGATGCTGGGAGGGATTGGGGGCAGGAGGAGAAGGGAACGACAGAGGATGAGATGGCTGGATGGCATCACCGACTTGATGGACGTGAGTTTGAGTGAACTTTTGGAGTTGGTGAAGGACAGGGAGGCCTGGCGTGCTGCGATTCATGGGGTCGCAAAGAGTCGGACACGACTGAGCGACTGAACTGAACTGAACTGAACACACTTATTGGGATTCCTAGGTGGCATTAGTGGTAAAGAACCTGCCTCCCAATGCAGGTTAAACATAAGAGACATGGGTTCAATTCCTGGATTAGGGAGATCCCCTGGAGGAGGGTATGGCAACCCACTCCAGTATTCTTGCCTGGAGAATCCCATGGACAGATGGAGCCTGGCAGGCTGCAATCCATAAAGTCACAAAGAGTCAGACAATACTGAAGTAACATAGCACACATGCATGCAAAAAACACCTATTGGGCTTCCCAGGTGGTGCTAGTGGTAAAGAATCTGCTTGCCAGTACAGGAGATGTAAGAGACATGGATTCAATCCCTGGGTTGGGAAGATCCCCTGGAGGAGGGCATGGTAACCCACTCCAATATTCTTGCCTGGAGAATCCCATGGACAGACAGAACCTGGCAGGCTATAGTCCATAGGGTTTTAGAATCAGACACAACTGATGTGACTTAGCATGCACGTACACACACACACTTTTTAGAATGTCTAGTGGTGGTGGCATTCTAGTCACTAAGTCATGCCCAATTCTAGTGATCCTGTGGACTGTAGCCTGTCAGGTTCCTCTGTCCATGAGATTTCCCAGGCAAGAATACTGAGGTAGCTTGCTATTTCCTTCTCCAGGGGATCTTCTTGGTCTAGCTAATGAACCCAGCTCTCCTTTATTGCAGGCTGATTCCTTACCAACCTAGCCACTAGGGCAGCCCATTAGTATGTCTACAAACCCTTAAATGGACAATAGCACACACGGAAGAGGACCTGTAACAACAGGAACTCTCTTTCATTCCTGGTGAAGATGAAAATTCATACAGACACTCCCAGAGTACAACTTGGCAGGTCCTTAAATTTTCAAATACGCAACTATCCTATGACCCACCAATTAGAATTTTTCATGTATTTTCCAGAGAAAATGAAAATTTGTATACACAAAAATTTTATATGAATGTTTATAACAATTAAGATTTTTAGTAGCCAAAACCTGGAAACAGCCCAGATATACATCAGTGGGTGAATTGCTAAGCAAAGTGTGATAGATCCATATTATGTAATACTACTCAGCAAAAAAGAACAGTAGCAGAATATCTTAGATGTATTATGCTGAAATAAATACAGAAATAAATTCTGAAAGGTCACCTACTGTATGATTTCTTTTATACATAATTTCTTAGTTGACAAAAATATAGAAGATATTCTATATTTATATAAATATAGATGTATCTATACAGATATTCTTTGCCAGGTCAAGGACAAAGAGGGCTGTGGATTTGGCTATAAAAGGTCAATACCTGTCATCATTGTGCTGATGGAACTGTTCGATATCATGACCGTAAATATCAATATCCTGTTTGTAATATTATACTATAGTTTTGCAAGGTGTTACAATGCAGAGAAATTGGGTAAAGGGTACAGTTTTTCTCCAGATTATACCTTACAAATGAGTCTATAATAATTTAAAAATTAAAAAAAAAAAACTTTATAAATGGGAGGAATGCAGTCCTTACATGATGTGCTCTCTCAGTCTCAGGTGACACTGAAGTGAATGCTACAACAAGGCAGCATCGTGTCATATGAACCACTGTGTCTGATGGGTCAGGAAACCTGGTAGTGATAAACAACACCAAGAGATGAGGAGCCAACCTCCCATGGTCATTTGGATTAGAACAATGGAGAGATTATGTGTGTTATATCCCCAAGGGCTTCCCAGGTGGCTCAGTGGGAAAAAAAATCCACCTGCAATGCAGGAAATGCAGGTTTAATCCTTGGGTTGGGAAGATTCCCTGGAGCATGACTACCTACTCTAGTATTCTGGCCTGGAGAATCCCATGGAAAGAGGAGCCTGGTGGGCTACAGTACATAGGTCGCAAAGAGTTGGGCACAACTGAAGTAACTAAGCAAGCACACACTTGTGCCCAAGTCAAGTTTTTCACTGGTTCCTCTATTAAATATAACCAGATTGCCTATGCTGCTGCTACTGCTAAGTCACTTCAGTCCTGTCCGACTCTGTGCGACCCCATAGATGCAGCCTACCAGGCTCCCCCGTCCCTGGGATTCTCCAGGCAAGGACACTGGAGTGGGCTGCCATTTCCTTCTCCAACGCATGAAAGTGAAAAGTAAAAGTGAAGTCACTCAGTCATGTCCGACTCTTAGCGACCCCATGAACCACAGCCTACCAGGCTCCTCTGTCCATGGGATTTCCCATGCAAGAGTACTGGAGTAGGGTGCCATTGCCTTCTCCAAGATTGCCTATAGTATATACTAAGCTATCCCATCACCAGTATTCAGTCTTTCAAACCCCAAATGTCTATTTAAAAAACTTTGCCAAAGTTATAGAACAGAACTCATGAACATAATGATAGTGATATTATTAGCAAAAATAATAGTTAATATTAACTGAATGCTTATTACATGCCAAATGTTATTCTCATTGCTTTACAGGAACTTTATAATTTAATTACCCACTAGATCCAGGAGGTAACTAAAATTTGAATCACATTTTTCACCTGACTTAACTGATTTACAAAGGAAGCTAAGTGATTTTCCCCATAATGAAACATTCTGTAACTAGTGGAAGCAGGGTTTGAACTAAGCTAATATGACCCTGGAGACTGTTATCAAAACATTCTGCTCTATTGCCTTTACAGAGCAAAATACTGTAACTCATAAAATGATCCCTGGAGAAACATATTCAGAGGAAAAAAAAACCATAATATTAACATTGGAGCAGGTATATTGGGAATAAATAATAAGCATTAAGAACTTGGAAATTGTATATAGGTCTAGTACTCAGTTACATAGGAATTCTGGTAAAAGAAATCATTACAGACCATCTGAAGGTTCAGGGTCAAACCCTTCATAGATATGAAATTCTACATTACAGACGGGGGTCAAAGCTGCTGATAGTAGACTGGTACCAGTACACCTAGGATTGAAACCTGGCTCTGAATAAGGTCATAATACCTGATATTACTTTGCCTCGATTGGTCTATTTCAAAGAAGAGTGGTAAAAGCAGAATATTTGTCATTGAGTCATTAGGGAATAAAATGGGATAAGAAGTGAAAAACTTTTAAACAATTCTCATAAAAATTAGCTATCTTAGCATGCAAAATACGCAGTGCAAATTAAATTTTTAAATGTTAAAAACCTCCCTGGAAGAAAATTAAAGCAGTCCAAAGATCCTAGGCAATTCAATACCTCTGGTAATGCAACTAGTATTAGTATCTTCTTTTTAATGAGAAGAGAAAGGACATAAAATCATATGTTCCCAGTGCGCTGAGTCTTTGCAGCCCTATAGTGGTCTCAGGCTAAGGTGTTTGGGAATAATGAAGAAAAAATATACATGTATAAAAAGGTTTCTACACACATGGAGTAGCTAAAATAAAAATATTAAAAACTTGGAGACTTTTCATACTCCTTCAAAATCTTGAGTTTATATAAAAATTCTTGTTTATACCAATAATACATTTTGTTACTAATATGTTTTATTGCTCTTTGTTTTCCTCCAGAAACTTCTGTTTCCTTCCATATTTGTCTTTTCATTTCATTTTTCCGATTTTTTCCTTTCCTGTTACATACTTCATCAAATGTCTTATAATTCTCAGTTGTCCACTGATATTGAAGACTCAGATGGTTGAAACACTGAAAGGGAGTTCTATATTCTTATTAGTTAATAGAATTGTTTTTAGGATGACCCCAGAGGAGACAAACAATAAGCTTCCCCCTGACCTATTCAAGATGGGAAGGAAGAGCTGTTGGTGACAACTATTAGCTGTCTCAGTTCATTCCAGCTATTATAAAGTTTTAAAGAACAATCTTTTGTTACAGTTGCCAAGGGGCTAACATGTAGGTAGTAGGCATTGTGGCTGGAAGTGGGTGAAGTGATGATGAAGTCCACTCTTTCATATAAAAGTATTAAATCAGTATCTATATTTTCTTCAGTTCAGTTCAGTTTGGTTGCTCAGTTGTGTCCGACTCTTTTCGACCCCATGAATCGCACCATGCCAGGCCTCCCTGTCCATCACCAACTCCCGGAGTTCACTCAAACTCATGTCCATTGAGTCAGTGATGCCATCCAGCCATCTCATCCTCTGTTATCCTTTTTTCCTCCTGCCCCCAATCCCTCCCAGCATCAGAGTCTTTTCCAATGAGTCAACTCTTCGCATGAGGTGGCCAAAGTACTGGAGTCTCAGCTTTAGCATCATTCCTTCTAAAGAACACCCAGGGCTGATTTCCTTTAGAATGGACTGGTTGGATCTCCTTGCAGTCCAAGGGACTCTCAAGAGTCTTCTCCAACACTATATTTTCTTGGATACATCTTATTTCTACTTTTAACCCCTCTTCTTAGGCTTCCCAGAGCTCAGCCATCCTGGGAGTTCTATAGGAGAATCAGATATATGGATATTGTCTCTCCCTCTGTTTGGTGTCATTGTCAAGCTACTTACAGTTTTTGGGGTTGTTTTTTTTTTTTTTTGTCTTTCATACATTTAATGCTTCTGTTTTCTGAGAGGAGAAATTCCCATTTACATTGTGTTTTTTATGCTATGTTTGTTCAACAACTTTATTGTGGTATAAATGATATACAGAGAATATTACGTACTCAGTGTGCACCATTTGAAAAGTTTATGTAAACACCCATAATACCACAAACACAATCACAAGTAATAGACATATCCAATACCTCCCAAAGTTTCCTTGTTTTACTTTTGTGCTTGTGTTTTGTGGTAAGAACATTTAATATGAGACGGACCTTATTCACAGATTTTGAATTGCACAGTGCTATAGTTATCCGTAGGCACTATGTTGCACAGGAGGTCTCTGGCATTCGCTCATCTTGAAAGGCTAAAACTTGATATCCACTGAAAAACAAGTCCACCCTTCCCCCACCTCTCAGACACTGACAACCACTATTTTAGTTCCAGTGTTCTACAAGTGAATGGAAAATGAAAATGTAGTAACACAGACAATGGAACGTTATTGAGCCTTAAACAGAGGAAACACTGCCATTTGTGACATCTGTGAACCTGGAGGACAAGATGTTAGGTGAATAAAGCCAGACTCAGAAGGACAAGAAAAAACTGTATGACTTCACATGTATACATGAGATATCTCAAATAATCAGACTCATAAAAGCAGATAATACAGTAGTGTTTGTTTTTAATCAAATACTTTATTTCACTATAAGACTTCTATGATTGAGCAGAAAAGGATGTAAGTGTGTATCATTTTAAGAAAAGGCCACTGGTAATTTTGGCTAACAGCATGTAAACTACAAGCTTTGACACTTCTTTTTAAATATTTTCACCACATTTTAAAGACTGTGATGGAAATACCTATGTTGTGTCAGGTATAGCCTTTCTAGGACTTCATCTCTTCTTTCCTCTAGTTTATTGAGATTAAAATTTACATATAATATTGTGCAGGTTTAAAGAATACAGCCTAGTGTTAGGATGTATAAATTTTGGTGAAGTGATTGCCACAAAATTGTTAGTACATCCATCACATCACATATACACAATTTTGTGTGTGGTGAGAACTTTAGAGCTAGCATAGACCAAGTAATTCCATTCCTGGGCATGTATTTGGAGAAAACTGTAATTCAGAAATGATACATGCACCCCAGTGTTTATTGCAACACTATTTGCAGTAGCCAGGACATGGAAGCAACCTAAATGTCCGTCAGCAGAGGAATGGATAAAGATGATGTGTACATGTATACAATGGAATATAAAAATAAGTAATATAAGTAATAAAAGAACACAATCATGCCATTTGCAGAGCCATGATTGGACCTAGAGATTGTCATACAGACTGAAGTATGTCAGAAAGAGAAAAACAAATATTGTATGCTGCTGCTGCTGCTAAGTCATTTCAGTTGTGTCTGACCCTTGAGACCACATGAACTGAAGCCCATCAGGCTCCTCTGTCCATGGGATTCTCGAGGCAAGAATACTAGAGTAGATTGCCATTTCCTTCTCCAAAATATTTTATATTAATGTATATATGTGAGATCTAGAAAAATGGTATAGATGATCTTATTTACAAAGCAGAAACAGAGACATAAATATGGAGAACAAATGATGCACATCAAGAGGAGAAGGAGGTGAGATGAATGGGGAAATTGGATTGACATATATACACTACCATATACACTACATTATATGTATAGAAGGAAATGGCAACTCACTCCAGTAGTCTTGCCTGGACAATCCCATGGACAGAGGAGCCTGGTGGGCTACATATAGTCCATGGGGTCGCAAAGAGTTGGACATGGTGAGTGACTCAGCATGCACAAGTATATGTATAACTGATAAACTTAGCTATACAGGAGAAATTAATACAACATGGTAAAGCAAGTCTACTCCAATAATTTTTTTTTTAAAGGAACCATATTTTGGGCTATGTTATAAGATTTTGAACAGAAGTGTATGCTGTTGATTCAATAAAATATGTTTTGAACACTTAAATAAAAAAAAAAATACTCACTAAGCAACTTTCAAATATACAGTATAGTATTGTTAACTGGACTCATCATGTTGTGGATTGCATTCCCAGAAATGTTGATCCTTTAACTGGAAGCTTGTACTTTGACCAGCTTCATACTTTTCTCCCACAGCCCACCCATACCCCACCTCCAGTAATCAGCAGTCTGCCCTTTGTTTCTACTAATGTGACATTTTTATTCCACACATGTCACACAGTATTTGTCTTTCTGTCTGATTTATTTCACTTAGCATAATGTTCTCAAGTTTCATTCAAGTGACTTCAAATAACAGTATTTCCTTCCTTCTATGTCTGAATTGTACTTACAATTTCACAAGGTATGAGTTAAGAATTGAGCTTTATTGAGAAAGGGGGAAACTCAGAAAGCCACCTTGGCAAAACAGAAAATCAGGTGATCCTCATGCTTTCTTAAAATAAATTTTCCATTTCGTACATATAGATATAAAATTTATCCACATGAAATATAGAAATCAATGTTTTTAATATACTCATGCATATGTACAACCACTCGTCAGTCAATTTTCATCATATGGAAAAGAACCCTTAGCTGTCACCCTACTAGACCCTCACCCACCACAGCCCTAAGTCACGACTCATCTACTTTTTGTCCTGATAGTGTCGCTTATTCAACATAAATGGAATTGTACAATATCATGCCTTTTGTGACTGGTTTCTTTCACTAAGAATATTGCTTCAAGGTTCATCCATGTTGTGACATGTATCATGTATCAGTATGTTATTCATTTTTTGTGTTGTCATTGAAGTATATTCCAATGAATGGACATACCATATCATTTCTCCACTCATCATTTGATGGGCTTTTGGATATTACCACCTTTTGAGTATTATGGATTATAATACTAATATTATTAATTTACATGAACATATGATTTTATTTCTATTGAGTATATACCTATTGGGTATATACCTATGCTTGGTTCACTTGGTAAATCTGCTTAATCATTTGCTGAGCCTCAAGACCATTTTCCAATGAGGCCACACTGTTTGACATTTCCATACGCAAAGATTTCAATTTCTCTACATCCTGGCCAACACCGTTACCTGCTTTTTTAAATTTTAGATGCACTAGAGAATATTTTTTATGTAGTGTAAGATAAGGAAAAACATCATTCTTTTTTGTGTGGTTTTCCAGTTGTTTCAGCATTATTTATTGAAATGATTATTCTTTCTCCATTGAATAGTAACTGACACCTTCTTTAAAAATTAGCTGACTGTAAAGACATGGATTTATTTCCAGATTATTAATTCTATTCCACTGATCTATATGTCTATCCTTATTTCAGTACCACACCATAATGATAATGCTTCCAATTTTTCCCCCTCTATCTGCCATGAACTGATAAGACTGGATGCCCTGATCTTAGTGTTTTGAATGTTGAGTTTTAAGCCAGTTTTTTCACTCTCCTTTTTCACTTTCATCAAAAGGCTCTTTAGTTTCTCTTCACTTTCTGCCATTGGAGTTGTATCATCTGCATATGTGAGGCTGTTGACATTTCTCCCAGCAATCTTGATTTCAGCTTGTGATTCTGATAGCTTACAGTGAATGATGTCAGATTTGTGATCTCTGAAGAAGAAGATTTAGCTTCAGGACCAGGGACCAGCCTTGATCACTCAAGAGCTTTTGTGTAGCAGAATTTTATTAAAGTGAAAGAGGACAGAAAGCTTCTGACATAGATATCAGAAGGGGGACAGAGAATGCCCCCCTAGCTAGTCTTATCAAGGCCTTATATACTTTTACCAGACCCACTCCCACAACATATAACTTAAATTAACAAGATTAGAACTAGCAATAGAAAGGTCTTATCAGACACACTCCTACAACATACTTCTTAAGATAACAAGATTAGTCAGAAGGTTCTTGTTAAGGAGAAACATGTCCTTGAGCAAGATACATTGTTATATTGACTAAGATAAAGCAATCTAGAAAAAACATTTCTCTTTTTCTCCTTGAGAGTCCCAGACCCCTTTCTCCTTCTCAAGGGCTCTGGACCCCTTTGTCTTCCTTGGGCACCCTGGACTTCTTATCAACTTACCTAGGAATTGACTCTCTCAATTCATCAAGCTGGCATTTCACATGATGTGCACTTCATATAAGTTAAATAAGCAGGGTGGCAATACACAGCCTTGAAATACTCCTTTCCCACTTTTGAACCAGTCCATTGTTCCAAGTCTGATTCTAACTTGCTTCTTGACCTGCCTGCATAGTTTTCTTAGGAGACAGGTAAGTTGGTCTGCTATTCCCCTCTCTAAGAATTTCCCATAGTTTGTTGTGACCCACACAATTAAAGGTTTTAGCATAATCAACAAAACAGAAGTAGATATTTTTCTGGAATCATAAAGAAAGCCCTTGTTTTCTTTGTGATTCAGTGAATGTTGACAATTTGATCTCTGGTTCTTCTGACTTTCCTAAATCCAGCTTGTATACCTGGAAGTTCTCAGTTGATGTACTTGAAGGATTTTGAGCATTACCTTGCTAACATGTGAAATGAGCACAATTGTACCGTAGTTTGAGCATTCTTGGGCATTGCCCTTCTTTGGGATCAGAATAAAAACTGACCTTTTCCAGTCCTGTGACCATTGCTGAGTTTTCCAGATTTGTTGATATAGTGAGTGCAACACTTTAACAACATCATCTTTTAGGATTTTAAATAGCTCTGCTGGAATTCCATCTCCTCCACTAGCTTTGATTACCATTGCTTTGTAGCGAGTTTTGAAATTGGGCTAGTTCCCTGGTAGCTCAGCTGGTAAAGAATCTGCCTGCAATGCAGAGACCCTGGTTCGATTCCTGGGTCAGGAAGATGCCCTGGAGAAGGGATAGGCTACCCACTGCAATATTCTGGCCTGGAGAATTCCATTGACTGTATAGTGCCTGGGGCCTCCGCAAGTCAGACACAACTGAGGGACTTTACTTTTCACTTCACTTTGAAATTGTGAAGTTTAAATTTTTAAGTTTCACACTTCATTCTTTTAAAGATTTTTGTATCATTCTGTGTCATTTTCAATTCCACATGAAATTTAATATCAGCTTGATAATTTTTACAAAGAAGTCACCTGAAAGTCTGATACAAATTACATTGAATTGGTGAATCAGTTGGGGAGTATTGCTATCTTTACAATGTTATATCTTCTGGTCCATAAATATGAGCTTTTCCTATTTATTTACGTAACTTCAATTTATTTTAATAGAATTATCTGACCTACAGAATATGTATTTACATTTCTTTTGTTATATTTATGCCCAAATATTTTATTCTTTTGATGATATGGCAAGTTAAATTGCTTCATTAATTTCATTTCTAAAGTATGAATTGCAAGTGTATAGGAATACAATTGATTTTGAAATATTGACTCTATATCCTGAAACTACTGAATTCATTTACTAATTTTCAAAGATTGCTAGTGATTCTGTAGGACTTATTATATACAATATCATGCCATCTGCAAATACAGATAGCTTCACTTCCTTTTTTCCAATTTGGATTCTTTTTTATTTTTCTTACCTAAATGCCCTGCTTATATCCCACTCTCATATCTGTTCATGAAGGGCTGAGGAGAATTCATGGACATCGGACACTGTGCAGATTTCACTGCATTGGAAGGACTTCTGTCTAAGGCACTACTTTGCTCACAAGTAAGCAGGAAGATCATACATGCTATTTGGCTGTCCTACTCTGGAGTAGGGCATGAGCTGTTATCTGAGACTAAATACTTTATGGTCCATGGAATTTTGAAGTATTGCCTTGAGACTGAAGGAAGCTGGTTTGGGGGAAGTCCTTTACTCTGAAAAAGGGGAACCTAATTCCTGTTCATTTGTCATCCATAAAACCCAGAGTGAGGACTTGTGTGTCTTCTGCTTATTGCACCACCTATGAAGTGGATAACATAAAATATCCATTTGTAAAGTCAATCTGTTTGCTTATTACTTACTACTGCATGATGTTCTTTTCTTAGAGCAAGGGCTTGAGTGTGATTTTGTCCCTTAAGTTCATTTTTAAATTTGTGTAAACTCCTAGAAATTGGAAACCTAAATTGAAACCACACATACTATCTCATCTAGAGAAAAATCACTTTATGCCATTTTCACAGTTTCTGAGTAGATTTGTTGCAATGATTTTTTTTTTTAAGTTACAAAGGTAAAGTAAAAGTTCAGACATATACACATGTACACATACATTCATTTTGATGGATTTATTTATATAAGTCAGAAAGATATTTTAGAAAAGCTTTCTTTGCAAGTTATGAAAAAAAGTGAAAGTTAGTCACTCAGTCATGTCCAAATCTTTGCGACACCATGAACTGTAGCCCACCAAGCTCCTCTGTCCCTAGAATCCTCCAGGCAAGAATTCTGGAGTAGGTTGCCATTTCCTTCTCTGGGGAATCTTCCCAACCCAGGGATCAAACCCAGGCCACCCACACTGCAGGCAGACTCTTTACTGACTGAGACACCAGGGAAGCCTTGCAAGTTGTGACTCTATATTAATGCCTATATTCTGTTGATGTAATCACGACTCTATTGAAAAAATAACTTGATTCTTCTATTAGGAAAAGTTGTAAGTAATAGAGACTGGTTTTCCTATTTTCATCATTGTACATGTCTCTTATTTGTAAACCATCCACTCCAGATGGGCTACTCATTTCATTTCTCTCTGAATACACTTTAAGCATTTGCCTTTATATCATGCCATTCCCTTACCTACAGCCCTTTTCTCACCCTGAGGTTAGACTAAGTTTCACCTTATCTTTTCATTATAGTTCATATTCTATGTCATCCACAGACCTTCCCTGGGTTTATGGGCATCACTCCTCCTTTGAATACCATTAATTCAATCATGTATCATTCATGAAGTATTGTATTTTTTAAATCATACTATAATGCAATTGTTGTAACTGACTCTCAATTGGATTACATAATGACTTAAAAGCATAATACTTTATGAATATTAATAAACTGCAATGCAGGATCTGATAAACAACAAACAAATTTATATACACATACATATATATAAAATATATGGAAATTTATGTTTGAATATTGTGTGTATATGTATATACATTTGTAAGCACAGATATATGTATATATATATATATGTGGAAATATGTGGAAATAATGTATATATTTTAAAAGTTTTTTACAATAATGTCAAGTTTAATCTGCTGAATATAAAATTGAACTTTTGGAGCATGTTTGCTTGGGCGCTACACCCTAAACAGAGGCTTTTATTGAAGTGATAGATGCATATGTACACACATACATACACACATATATACTATATATACATACATACAAATACCTACTTAGATACATATATTTGCATGTGCACAGATATATATGCATGTATTTATAACATGGTCTTAAAAATTATCAAGTAAGTATTTATTGTTAATTATGAGTAGATACCACACACACCACATGTATATTAATATAAATAGATACACCAATACATACCAGTGTATATATATATATATATATTAAACACACACATATAAACTAATGTGTGTATACCTGTCTATGTATGTGTGTGTATATATACATATGTCATTTATGATGAGCAATAAATGCTTACTTGATACTTCTTCAAGGCCATGTAGTAAATGTTGTCTCTTCATGGAACCTAAGTGTCCATATAGAAATTCTTGCTCTTAGGGAAAGAGGGTAAGAAAGAGATTTTATCTAAGTTATCACCTAATCATAGTATCTCTAGGACATCTTGGCTGATAATTCCTGGGAACATAAGCAAGATTTGCTACGAATTCACTTGATCAAAATACATCATGTGAAGCCTCTTTGAAAGAGACAAAAGAGCATAGTTAGATGAGACTGGGAATTTTATTGACTTCTGCAAGAAGAGACAACTAAAGCCATACATAACCAAGTGATAGTAGACTAACTTAATGCCATATTCAGAGGCCTTCTTTGTTCAACCTTAATTTGATGACTCTTAAGAGGTAATGTTAGGAGTGTGATGAAATGCAGTTTGCAGTCCATTTTCTCAGGTTTAATATAAGAACAATCTTCCAAAATATGAAAAGTAGATAACATTGCCTCTAACCCATAATTTTTCTACAGTAAGTAATCCTGATTGACCCCTTCCAACTCAGTGTATTTCATAAATATAAAATCTAATTCAGAACTCAAATGCAATGCAGGAGTAGAAGATTTTTGGGAATGGATTATAAAATTGTGGCCCCAAAGGTTTAAAGCAGCATAGAATAGCATATAGGTCCGAATTTACATTGATGTTAATTGATAGATGGGATCAATATCTTCAAATCATAAGGTTTCATATCTGCCAGATCTCTTATTTGTATATGTGGAATATGAATATTTTTCATTACCAGCTTTTGCTGTTAAATTTTTGGTAGCTTGAACTACAAAAGGACTGGGCTATTTTTGATAGAATATTGTTTCTCAGCATAATTTTTTACAGCAGGTTTCTTTCATAAGGCATTTTTTTCATACTTGATTAATTTGTTAGTGTGAGTTAAATTAGTTTATGTCTTTGTACTAATATTTCCTAAATTGGAAGTTTGCTTTACTCCTTCTGACTTAATTCCAATAAAAATGGCAAAAAGATCACAATAATTTTCACAGAAAATGGGATAAGGGTTGAGGCACTAGACATACTTAGAATATATTTTGTTAATAACTGATGCTTGATAGTATTACTCTGAGAAATCTGGAATTCACCAGTTTAAATAAAACCATGGGAAATAAACTAAAAACCACCCTTTTATTTTGAATGGTCTAGTTTTTGTATGTTAGTCTTTCTCTTCCTCCTCCTAATCTTCTTCATACTCTTACTCTTCTCTTCTTTTTCTTCTGTATCATTATTTTGTTCTATTTTATTCTTTACACTAATTTGAGCAAAATGGCAGACTGCTGCTGCTGCTGCTAAGTCGCTTCAGTCATGTCCGACTCTGGGCGACCCCATAGACAGCAGCCCACCAGGCTCCCCTGTCCCTGGGATTCTCCAGGCAAGAACACTGAAGTGGGTTGCCATTTCCTTCTCCAATGCATGAAAGTGAAAAGTGAAAGTGAAGTCGCTCACTAGGAAGGTCCAAATTCTAGTACCTTTACAGAAAGATTAAAAAAACAACCAAAAGTTGCTTGAACAACATTGTAGAATCTCTCAAAAACAATAAAGGATTGCAGCACCAAGCAAGAGCCCAGTGAAAAAAAAAAAAAAAAGAAAATCTTTAAAATGATAGGAAACATTTGTGAAATGCTGGTTTCCCTCTGTTCCACCACTTCCTGGCAGAGTAGCAGTCCTCCTTCTTGAGCAGTAGCAACCTGTTTCCTAGTTTTCTTCCTTAAAGGCTTGGGATAATAACTAATCTTATTTGCAAGGTACTTTGTATGTCTGTTGCAACCTGTTAGGAGGCTAGTTTCAAGACTAAATGACTTGTCTTTCTTTTGTATAACTTGGAACACAAGCAGGAAAAGCACTGCACACTTTTTATAAAAACTCCAAGGGAAATGCAAACCTACTGATGCCTGGAAAAGAAAGTATAGGCAGATATATACAACATACTGTAAAGGCCCTGAAGAGAAGCTAGAGTGACATTCTTTGGGAAATTAAGACATTCAAAACAAGCCATGTATAAAGGGGGAGTTCATCTTTAAGTATCCTATCTTTTTGCCTTTTCATACCATTCATCAAGATAAATGGGAAGGAGATGGCAAGAGTGAACATCGACACTTTAGCAATCAGTGAAATAAATAGACTGGAAAAGATGAATTTAGCTCAGGTGACCATTATATCTACTACTGTGGGCAAGAATCCCTTAGAAGAAATGGAGCAGCCATTATAGTCAACAAAAAAGTCTGAAATGCAGTTCTTGAATGCAGTCTCAAAAATGGCAGATTGATCTCTTTTTGTTTCCAAGGCAAACCATTCAATATTACAGTAACCCAAGTCTATTCCCTAACCAGTAATGCTGAAGAAGCTGAAATTGAATGGTTCTATGAAGACATACAAGACCATCTAGAACTAGGCTACAAAAAAAGTCATCCTTTTCATTATAGGGGACTGAAATGCAGAAGTAGGAAGTCAAGAGATACCTGGAGTAACAGGCAAATTTGGCCTTGGAGTACAAAATGAAGCAGGTCAAAGGCTAACAGAGTTTTCCCAAGAGAACACACTAGTCATAGCAAACACTCTCTTCCAAAAACACAAGAGATGACTCTACACATGGACATCGCCAGATGGTCAATACCAAAATCAGATTAATTATATTCTTCGCAGCCAAAGATGGAGAAGCTCTATGCAGTCAGCAAAAACAAGACCAGGAGTTGACTGTGGCTCAGATTATGAACTTCTTATTACCAAATTCAGACTTAAACTGAAGAAAGTAGGGAGACCCACTAGACCATTCAGGTATGACCCAAATCAAATTCCTTACGATTATACAGTGAAAGTGAGAAATAGATTCAGGGGATTAGATCTGATAGACAGAGGGCCTAAAGAACTATGGAGGGAGGTTTATAACATTGTACAGGAGGCAGGGATCAAGACCATCCCCAAGAAAAAGAAATACAAAAAGGCAAAATGTTCTGTGAGGAGGCCTTACAAATAGCTGAGAAAAGAGAAGCAAAAGGCAAAAGAGAAAAGGAAAGATATGCCCATTTGAATGTAGAGTTCCAAAGAATAGCAAGGAGAGGTAAGAAAGCCTTCCTCAATGACCAATGCAAAGAAATAGAGGAAAACAACAGAATGAGAAAAACTAGAGATCTCTTCAAGAAAATTAGAGATACCAAGGGAACATTTCATGCAAAGATGGGCACAATAAAGTACAGAAATGGTATGGAATTAACAGAAGCATAAGAGATTAAGATGAGGTGGCAAGAATACACAGAAGAACTGTACAAAAAAGATCTTCATGACCCAGATAATTATCATTGTGTGATCATTCACCTAGAGCCAGACATCCTGGAATGTGAAGTCAAGTGGGCCTTAGGAAGCATTACTATGAACAAAGCTAGTATAGGTGATGAAAGTCCAGTTGAGCTATTTCAAATCCTAAAAGATGATGCTGTGAAAGTGCTACACTCAATATGCCAGCAAGTTTGGAAAACTCAGCAGTGGCCACAGGACTGGAAAATGTCACTTTTCATTCCAATCCCAAAGAAAGGCAATGCCAAAGAATGTTCAAACTACCAGACAGTTTCACTCATCTCACAAACTAGCAAAGTAATGCTCAAAATTCTCCAAGCCAGTGAAAGGTTGTTGTTGAATCATGCAAAGACACTGGGATTCTTGGCCCCCGGAGGAGAATTCAACCCGGGGCCAGAGATGAGGCTTGATCACTCAGAGCTTTTGTGTAATAAAGTTTTATTAAAGTATAAAGGAGATAGAGAAAGCTTTTGACATAGGCATCAGAAGGGGGCAGAAAGAGTACCCCACTGCTATACTTCAGCTGGATGTTATATAGTCACTAGCAGTTTGTTAATGAAAGAAAGGAATGTCTTAAAACTCAGAATGGCACCAGGCCCCTCACCCATAAGATGCATTTGGGGATAATCTTGCCACCAAATGGTCCATCCTGGGCCACAAAATGATTAACTTGAATCTTGAAGAAGGGCAGATCGCCATACAAATAGTTTCATTTACATAGATTAGGGGAATAATATGTGAGTATAAAATACTGGTTTGTCAAGTACCTGAGCCAAGAGGCGGAACCGACTTGAAGACAAGAGTTTGGGGTAAATGCATACTACATTCGCATAGCTTAAGACAAGCATTTGCATAAGAGAAATGCATTGGTTATCTCTAGGTTTGAGAATAGTTAACTTTAGGTGAAACCAGGTGTCATTATGGCAACACAGTATTTTAAGAGAAACCTCCTTTTAAATTTGTATAGAGAAGGAAAAAAATATAGCTAGTTTGTTTCCTCCTGCCGCTTAAGAGAGATAAAAATGTCTGACACTTGCAAGCTATTTCCTCCGTTTGGAGACCCTTGGCCTTCCTGCCTGTTACCCTCTCACCAGGCTTCAACAGTACATGAACCATGAACTTCCAGATGTACAAGCTAGATTTAGAAAAGGCAGAGGAACCAGAGATCAAATTGCCAACATCCGTTGGATCATCAAAAAAACGAGAGTTCAAGAAAAACATCTTCTTCTGCTTTACTGACTACAGCCAAGCCTTTGACTATGTGGATCACAATAAACTGTGGAAAATTCTTAAAGAGGTGAGGGTACCAGACCATCTGACCTGCCTCCTGAGAAATCTGTATGCAAGTCAAGAAGCAAGAATTAGAACTGGACATGGAACAACAGATTGGTTCCAAATCGGGAAAGGAGTACACCAAGGCTGTATATTGTCACCCTGCTTATTTAACTTGTATGCAGAGTGAATCATGCAAAGTGCAGGGCTGGATGAAGCACAAGCTGGAATCAAGATTTCTGGGAGAAATATCAATAACCTCATATATGCAGATGACACCACCTTCATGGCAGAAAGGGAAGAACTAAAGGCCTCTTGATGAAAGTGAAAGAGGAGAGTGAAAAAGTTGGCTTAAAACTCAACATTCAGAAAACAAAGATCATGGCATCTGGTCCCATCACTTCATGACAAATAGATGGGGAAACAGTGGAAACAGTGAGAGATTTATTTTGGGGGCGGGGGATGGCTCCAAAATCACTCAGATGGTGTTGCAGACATGAAATTAAAATACCCTTGCCTCTTGGAAGAAAAGCTATGACCAACCTGAATAGCATATTAAAAGCAGAGACATTACTTTGCCAACAAAGGTCCATCTAGTCAAAGCTATGATTTTTCCCATGGTCATGTATGGATGTGAGAGTTGTTACATAAATAAAACTGAGTGCCAAAGAATTGATGCTTTTGAACTGTGATGTTGGAGAAGACTCTTGAGAGTCCCTTGGACTGCAAGGAGATCCAATCAGTCTATCCTAAAGGAAACCAGTCCTGAATATTCCTTAGAAGGACTGATGAAAAAGCTGAAACTCTAATACTTTGGACTTCTGATGTGATGGTGATGAACAGGAGGCTGGTGTGCTGCAATTCATGGGGTCACAAAGAGTTGGACACAACTGAGCAACTGAACTGAACTGAACCTATTCTTGCCTAAAGAGTCCCTTGGACAGAGGAGCTGGACAGGCTGCAGTCCATAGGGTTGGATATGACTGAAACAACTTAGTGCACACTGTAGTTTCAACAGCAAATAAAACCCAGCAACACTGGAGAAGGAAAATAATCTAATTTCTGGATATATCACATTAAAAATTTCAAAAGTCTAGTTTTGGAAAAAAAAAAATAGAGTACAAATAAACAGGAATGCATGGCTGATTCAAATTAAATTGACAGAAACTGTCCTTAATAGACAAAGACTTAAAAAATAGCTGTTGTAAATATTTTCGAAGAACTAAAGGAAAACACAGACAAAGAACTAAAGAAAATCAACTAAACTATGTATGAATACTTTGGGGAAAAATGCACAAAATATTTACATATTAATGTTAATAAGTGTACAACATGTACGTAATTTGTGATATTAGTAACATAAAAGGGAAAGGAAGAGCTATAAAGGAGAAGAGTTAGTGCAATCAACATTAAAGTGATATTAATTTAAGAGAGACTGTCAGGGGCTTCCCTGGTGGTCCAATGGTTAAGAGACTTACTCCCAATGCAGAGGAGGCAGTTTCAATCCCTGGTCTGAAAACTAAGATCCCACATGCCATGGGGCAATGGAGCCTACAGCCTGCAATTACAGAAGCCCATATGCTGCAACAAAAACCCATCACAGACAAAAATTTGAAAAAAATAAAAGAAACAACAACAAAAGTCCAATTTTTTAAAAGGAACAAGAACAAAAAAGACCTTGAATAAATAATTCCCCCCAAAATGAAAGTGAAAGTTGGTCAGTTGTGTCCAACTCTTTGCGATCCCATGGACTGCCCACCAGGCTCCTCTGTCCATGAAATTCTTTAGCAAGAATACTGAAGTGGTTTGCCATTCCCTTCTCCAGGGGATTTCCCGAGCCTAGGGATCAAACCAGAGTCTCCTGCACTGCAGGGAGATTCTTTACCATCTGAGCCGCCAGGGAAGCTCAAATCTCCCAAAAAGAAATACAAATGGTCAATAAGCGTATAAAGAAGTGATCAGCCTTACAAGTCATTACAAAAATGTAAATCAAAACCACAATGAGATGTTACTTCACACCTATTAGAATGGCTCTCATTTACCAAGACAAAACAAAACAAAAAGAAAATAATAAGTATTTATGAGTATGTGGAAGAATTAGAAGCCTAAAACACAGCTATCAAAGTGGAAAATGGGTGCAGCCACTTGGAAAAGTATGAAAGTTTCTTAGAAAGTTAAACATGGAATTAAGATATGAACCATTATTTCCACTTCTGAGTATCAACACAAAAGAATTTATAGCAGAGCTTCAATAGGTAAATGTACATCAATATTTACAACAACAGCCATAACAGCCAAATGTTGGAAACAAAAAGTCCACCAAAAGACTGAATAAGCAAAATGTGGTACATATAGTGGGATATTGTTTAGCCTTAAAAAGTAAAGCAACTCTAACACATGCTCTAACATGTGACCCTTGAAAACATTATGTAAACTGGAGTAAGGCTGACATAAAAAGACAAATATTGCATGATTCCACTAATTTGAAGTTTCTAAAATAGGCCAATACACAGGAAAAGTATGATGTAGTCTGAGATTTGAGGTTGGAAAATGGGAAGTTATTGTTTAACAATATTTTCAAAGAAATCCAAGAACTATGGTTGAATCAAAAGAAACAAACCTATTGTAGGTGATGTAGTCTCCAAGCTTTATGGAGAACATATTTCTTAGTATCACCTTACTTTCTGTTTGGGCGTTACTAAAATATGGGCTGCTGTCAGAACAGCAACATGTTCAACCTGAGTCCAGTCTAACCAGAGTCCAGTCCAATCCAAGTTCAATAAAACCAGATAGGCATGTATTACCTTTTAGAGTTCAGTTCAGTTCAGTCGCTCAGTCGAGTCCGACGCTCTATACAGTCAACAAAAACAAGACCGGGAGCTGACTGTGGCTAAGATCATGAACTCCTTATTACCAAATTCAGACTTAAACTGAAGAAAGTAGGGAAAGCCACTAGACCATTCAGGTATGACCTAAATCAAATCCCTTATGACTATACAGTGGAAGTGAGAAATAGATTTAAAGGACTAGATCTGATAGATAGAGTGCCTGATGAACTATGGACTGAGGTTCGTGACATTGTACAGGAGACAGGGATCAAGACCATCCCCGTGGAAAAGAAATGCAAAAAAGAAAAATGGCTGTCTGGGGAGGCCTTACAAATAACTGTGAAAAGAAGAGAAGCAAAAAGCAAAGGAGAAAAGGAAAGATATAAGCATCTGAATGCAGAGTTCCAAAAAATAACAAGAAGAGATAAGAAAGCCTTCCTCAATGATCAATGCAAAGAAATAGAGGAAAACAACAGAATGGGAAAGACTAGAGATCTCTTCAAGAAAATTAGAGGTACCAAGGGGACATTTCATGCAAAGATGGGCTCGATAAAGGACAGAAATGGTATGGACCTAGCAGAAGCAGAAGATATTAAGAAGAGGTGGCAAGAATACACAGAAGAACCTTTTAGAGTACTTACCCCAAATTGTTAAATGTCCCAAAGAATGTATGCTTCTAACCAATTAATTATCTACTTCTCTTGTAATATTAAATCGCCAACATCTGTTGGATCATAGAAAAAGCAAGAGAATTCCAGTAAAACATCTATTTCTCTCATTGACTATGCTAAAGACTTTGACAGTATGGCTCACAACAAATTGTGGAAAATTCCTAAGGAGGTAGGAATACTAGACCACCTCACCTGCCTCCTGAGAAACTTCTATGTAGAATAAGAAGCAACAATTAGAAACAGACATAGAACAGACTGGTTCCACACTGGGAAAGGAATACATCATCATCAAGGCTGTATATTGTTACCCTGCTTATTTAAATATGCCAAGTGCATCATGCTAAATGCTAGGCTCAGTGAATCACAAGCTGGAATCAAGATTGCCAGGAGAAGTATCAACAGCATCAGATATGCAGATAATATCATCCATATGGCAGAAAGTGAAGAGGAACTAAAGAGCCTCTTGATAAAGGTGAAAGAAGAGACTGAAAAAACTGGCTTAAAACTCAACATTCAGAAAGCTAAGATCATGGCATCCAGTTCCATCACTTCATGACAAATAGATGCATAAACAATGGAAACAATGACAGACTTTATTTTCTTGGGTTCCAAAATCACTGCAGACAGTGACTGCAGTTATGAAATTGAAAGATACTTGCTCTTTGGAAGAAAAGCTATGATAAATATATCCAGCATATTAAAAATCAGAGACATCACTTTGCTGACAAAGGTCCATATAGTTAAAGCTATGATTTTTTCCAGTAGTCATGTATGAATGTGAGAGTTGGACCATAAAGAAATATGACCGCTGAAGAATTGGTGCTTTTGAATTGTGGTGTTGGAGAAGACTGTTGAGAGTCCCTTGGACTGCAAAGGGTTCAAACCAGCTAATCTTAAAGGAAATCAACTCCAAATATTCATTAGAAGGGCTGATGCTAAAGCTGCAATACTTTGGTCATCTGATGCGAAGAGCCAACTCATTGAAAAAGACCCTAATGCTGGGAAAGATTGAAGGCAGGAGGGGAAGGGGATGATGAGGATGAGATGGTTGGATGGCATCACCGACTCGATGGACATGAGTTTGAGCAAACTCTGAGAGATGGTGAAGGACAGGGAAGCCTGGTGTGCTGCAGTCATGGGTATGCAAGGAGTTGGACATAACTCAGCGACTGAACAACTTCTTGCAAGAAGGAGGATATAAACAACTAGAGACAGAACCTAGAGTGTATACTTGTCTGCCAATTCCTCATTCCTTAAAAGGAATAAGGAAAATAAGGAAAATAAACTAGATGTCCAATCTGGAATGATAATGCAGAAGGTAATTGACCTGTCAACAATAAAGACATAGAGTAGCTTGTATTTGTAAAATTTGAGGAACCAGTGAAGTTGCTTAGTCATGTCCAACTCTTTGAGATCCCATGGACTGTAGCCCACCAGGCTCCTCCATCCATGGAATTTTCCAGGCAAGAGTACTGGAGTGGGTTGCCATTTCCATCTCCACAAAATGCTAGGAGACAAAGTGATAAAGTCTAATTAGTCTTATGGATTTTTTCCAAAAATAATTTAAATGAAATACGGAAATCATACAATTCTTCTTGTCATTACATGATCCTATCAATGTAAACAGCATAAATAATAGAGTGTCAATTAAGGTTTTTATCCTTAGGATTGTGTTACAAAGAACAAAGTTGAAAACAAGATGTGTTGGTAATAATCTGGAATTTTTTACTTACACATGCAAGGAATACAATAATGAATTAACTTGTTGATCAGGCAGCTTTATTGTTTCATAAAATTCAAGTAGGGTTTGAATAATCAAACTTTGAAAAGAGGAAAAATGTACCTTGGCCCTAGGAGTAAGTTTCAATTCAGTTCAGTAGCTCAGTCGTGTCCGACTCTTTGCGACCTCATGAATCGCAGCACGCCAGGCCTTCCTGTCCATCACCAACTCCTGGAGTTCACTCAGACTCACGTCCGTTGAGTCAGTGATGCCATCCAGCCATCTCATCCTCTGTCGTCCCCTTCTCCTCCTGCCCCCAACCCCTCCCAGCATCAGAGTCATTTCCAATGAGTCAACTCTTCCCATGAGGTGGCTAAAGTACTGGAGTTTCAGCTTTAGCATCATTCCTTCCAAAGAAATCCCAGGGCTGATCTCCTTCAGAATGGACTGGTTGGATCTCCTTGCAGTCCAAGGGACTCTCAAGAGTCTTCTCCAACACCACAGTTCAAAAGCATCAATTCTTCGGTGCTCAGCCTTCTTCACAGTCCAACTCTCACATCCATACATGACCACAGGAAAAACCATAGCCTTGACTAGATGGACCTTTGTTGGCAAAGTAATGTTTCTGCTTTTGAATATGCTATCTAGGTTGGTCATAACTTTCTTTCCAAGGAGTAAGCATCTTTTAATTTCATGGCTGCAGTCACCATCTGCAGTGATTTTGGAGCTCCCAAATTAAAGTCTGACACTGTTTCCACTGTTTCCCCATCTATTTCCCATAAAGTGATGGGACCGAATGCCATGATCTTCGTTTTCTGAATGTTGAGCTTTAAGCCAACTTTTTCACTCTCCTTTTTCACTTTCATCAAGAGGCTTTTTAGTTCCTCTCCACTTTCTGCCATAAGAGTGGTGTCATCTGCATATCTGAGGTTATTGATATTTCTCCCAGAAATCTTGATTCCAGTTTGTATTTCTTCCAGTCCAGCGTTTCTCATGATGTACTCTGCATATAAGTTAAATAAGCAGGGTGACAATATACAGCCTTGACGTACTCTTTTTCCTATTTGGAACCAGTCTGTTTTTCCATGTCCAGTTCTAACTGTTGCTTCCTGACCTGCATACAAATTTCTCAAGAGGCAGGTCAGGTGGTCTTGTATTCCCATCTCTTTCAGAATTTTCCACAGTCTACTGTGATCCACACAGTCTAAGGCTTTGGCATAGGAATAAGTTTACTCGGGAATTAATTTTTCCCAGGCCAGTGTGTGCAGCCTTCTTTTTGCATGTTTTGTGTATTTTCTTACTTTACAGATCTACCTCACCAACAAGCAAGATTTCATTGCTCCCGAAGTTCATATCTTTATCCCCACGGTCTACATCATTAGAAAGCCATTGACTCTCTGTTCCTTCTAAAAAGTTTTAGAGAAGGACTAAGGACCGGGAGTTGGTGATGGACAGGGAGGCCTGGCGTGCTGTGATTCATGGGGTCGCAAAGAGTCGGACACGACTGAGTGACTGAACTGAACTGAAGAATAGGCATACATTGAGCTATTTATCAATCTTTGGAACAATAGTTTCAGGATGTCATATAAGAAAATGTGCATGGAGTCATCAGAGTGGAGTCCAGAATTGTTCCTATAAGAACAAGAAATATAGTTCTCAGAAGAAGTGAGGTACCAGGGTCAGATAATTTTCTTTTATTCACAGAATAACCCGGTCTAAACAATTCTTATTTCTGTGAAAGCTATACAGGGAAGGAGTGCTTAAAAGGAGGAACTTTCCCCAAACCTAAGAAATAAAGTAAATAATGAAAATAATTATTTATATAATAAACAATGGCACATGAAGGAAAAGATAACAGAAATTAGAGGATTTCAGACTCTCAGGCTTGTGAAATACTTTCTTCTCCCCACACATATAGTATTCTACCTACTCTTCAAAGTTTATGGGGCTGGTTATTGCTTATAGATCCATGAGTCAGTCAACAAACTGCATTGCAATATGTCCTTATTTGTCTGCTCTTGACTAGACTCTGGGCTGGTTACTCACATCCGTATTTTTCACAGCTATATTCTAGTTACCTCCTTCAGTGTCTGGTAGAGCGAAATGCCCAGTGTAATCCATGCTATTTCCTAACACTCTAATCAATCCACTGGCACAGTTATTTATAATCTATACTTTATTTATTAATCAATTTTCCTTAACATTTAGCACAGATGCAAGGAATATAATAGATACTTGTTAATTTTATTTCATTTTGACATACAAAGAAGAGAAACATTATGCATAAAATAGCATATTTGTGTAACTTTTCATATTAAGCAGTGAAAATGAAGTACATTTATTAGAAACATTGAGCCAAAGAGTTGATAAATCACCTTAACTCTTTGAAAGGACTATGGAATTGGACAATGTACATCCCAGAAAGCTCTGACTATCCTGACTATGTAAACTTTACAGAAGAGTATGGACTGGAAAGATTTTTGGTTTCCTCCTGTGCCCAGAGCTCTAGGATCTGACTATAAAACAGGCATTGCAGGGCTAACCAGTGTGAAGGTTATATAAGGAGAGCTCTGAAATACAAGGCTGCTTATGGAATATTCTGCCTCAACTTTCATGTGTTATTATAAGAATTTTCTGTCCTCTGTTCCTATTTTAACCTACAGTCTGTGTCTGTTTGAGTCATCAGGTCAATTGAATGAAGTTATGTAGTGGAAAGCTTTCAGATGAGATTTTTCACTCACATTTAAAAAAGTCGTATTGCTGTGGCTTCCCCTGCTAGCCTTGGGAAAAGAAAAAAAAATCATATATCAATACCTAAGTGCTGCAAAAAGCACACGGCGCACTTTCTCTTTTAACTGGTTCATAAAACTGAATTTTTATCCACAGCACCAAAGTTAAGTATGAACTCATTCTGTAAGGGCAGGAGGACTAATTTTCTTTTTAGTGTTCCATATGGCTAAATTTCACATAAAACTCCTCATGTGACTGGGACTAAAGCAATTTCCATAGCATGACAAAATACAAGAAAAACTTCAAGAAAAATGAGAAAATCCATATTAGATAAGATCAAGAGGTCAACTTAATCAAACTCTTTTAAATAGCATTATTGTACATGCTAAAATTTTTTAGGTGTAAGAAGCATGAAAGGTCAGACCTCAGATAGCTCATCAAATAATTAGGCAGATAACACCAATATATAAAAGGAATGTGTGTGTTGGTCTTTCAGTCATGTCCAAGTCTTTGTGACCCCATGAATTGTAGCCTACTAGGCTACTCTGTCCATGGAATTCTCCAGGCAAGAATACTGGAGTGAGTAGTCATTCTTTTCTCCAGGGGATCTTCCCAAGCCAAGGATTGAACCTCGGTCTCCCACATTGCAGGCAGATTATTTACCTTCTGAGCCACCAGGAATACTAATAATAATATGGCATGAATAACTCTGACAGTTTCATCAAGGTAAACTATATGATTTATTTTTGGCTATATCTTCAGTAAATTGTGTATTTCTTGTTGCCGTTGTTCATTGCTAAGTTGTGTTCAACTCTTTGTGACCCCATGAACTATAGCACCCAGGCTCCTCTGTCCTTAAATATCTTCCAGAGTTTATACAAATTTGTGTCCTTTGGGTCAGTGATGCTATCTAACTATCTCATCCTCTGTCATCTGTTTCTCCTTTTGCCTTCAGTCTTTCCAGGATCATCAGAGTCTTTTCCAATGACCTGGCTCTTTGCATCAGGTAGCCAAAGTATTGGAGCTTCAGCTTCAGCATCAGTCTTTCCAATGAATATTCAGGGTAGATTTCTTATAGAATTGGCTGGTTTGATCTATATGTAAACAAACATGGAGTGGAAAGCAGCTCTTTTGCTCCTTTTCCTGTTTTCCCATTTCCAGTTCACTTTAACCTTAGAAAAACCTATGTTTAGGAGTGAGATCACTGGGCAATTTAGCCTAACTCCTGACTTTTGCACACCACTCTTTGCCTAAACTGTTGATCCTTTTCCTAGATAAAAAGAAGTAAGAATAAAGAATTAAGCAGTTAAAAAAATGACAAGCTCTCTACCTTCCAACAGTTCCTCTGGCAATCCTGCTGACAGATCACAGGGGCAGGATAATATTGATGAGAGAGCCAGCCCATTTGCACACAATGGAGAAGGCTACAGAACCTAATCTCCTTCCTCAATGATTCATGAGGTTCTTCACCCATTTTCTCCTTAAAATACTGTCATGGCTGAGCCAAATCTTTGGAATTGGCCTCAGAAAACAAGTCCAACCTCTCCCCAGATTGCTGGCTTTTCTGGTTAAAGCTACTTTCCATTCTGTTAACACTTGCTTCTCAAATTATTGTCTCTGGAGCAGCAAGCAGCTGAACCTGAGCTGAGTAATATTTCCTTTTATTCATTCAGAAGTTATTTATAGTTATTACATGTTTGATATCAGGAACCTTAACTAGTAATATACTAGGGAACAATATGTAATATTTCTTTTTAATATTTTCCAACATTTAAAACATAATATGCATACTCTCTCTAAGATCATGGCTTACTTTTGGTCATCCAATTGCTGTCTAACAAATCCAGGCTAGAAGCAGAGTTATTTGTAGTTCAGAGTAATTTTGAGACTTGAGACATTGGTATTGAATCTGGTTCTGGCAAGAATATGGTTTGACTTATGTTGAGAGTAAACTGAGACACTTTACAATTTTTAAGAGGTTTTTTCCCAGCAAAAATTGACTTGAATCTAGCAACATCAAACCAGAACTGGTTAGGAGTGCTCTACCAGCCTGGTGAGAGATTCTTACAAAGAAAAACCAGGAGCAAAGCAAGAAAATTATTGATTAAAGCACATTTGGCTCTTTGTTATTGGTCATGCTTATTTAACTTATAGGCAGAGTACATCATGCAAAATGCCAGGCTGGATGAAGCACAAGCTGGAATCAAGGTTGCTGGGAGAAATATCAATAACCTCAGATACGCAGATGACACCACCCTTATGGCAGAAAGTGAAGAGGAACCAAAGAGCCTCTTGTTGAAAGTAAAAGAGGAGAGTGAAAAAGCTGGCTTAAAACTCAATATTCAGAAAACTAAGATCATGGCATCTGGTCCCATCACTTCATGGCAAACAGATGAGGAAACAATGGAAACAGTGAAAGATTTTATTTTCATGGGCTTCAAAATCACTGCTGATGGTGACTGCAGCCATGAAATTAAAAGATGCTTGTCCTTGGAAGAAAAGATATGACCAACCTAGATAGCATACCAAAGAGCAGAGACATTACCTTACTGACAAAGGTATGTCTAGTCAAAGCTATGGTTTTTCCAGTAGTCATGTATGGATGTGAGAGTTGGACTATAAAGAAAGCTGAGCACTGAAGAATTGATGCTTTTGAATTGTGGTGTTGGAGAAGACTCTTGACAGTCCCTTGGACAGCAAGAAGATCAAACCAGTCAATCCTAAAGGAAATCAATCCTGAATATTCATTGGAAGGACTGATCCTGAAGCTCCAATACTTTGGCCACCTGATGAGAAGAACTGATTCATTGGAAGAGACTCTGATGCTAGGAAAGATTGAAGGCAGAAGAAGGGGACGACAGAAGATGAGATGGTTGGATGGCATCAGGGCCTCCATGGGCATGAATTTGAGCAAGCTCTGGGGATTGGTGATGGACAGGGAAGCTTGGTGTCCTGCAGTTACTGGGGTTACAAAGAATCGGACACGACCGAGTGGCTGACCTGAACTGAACTGTGCATAGGCTTCAGTACTGTGATATTGAGGTATTTAGATGCTTAAATTTTTATTTGCTTACATGAGCTGTCAAGGAATTAAAGTCATCTCCCTCTAATGGCCTGTATTAGTTAATTTAACACTGTATTCAATCTTACCACTTTTCCTCTCCAGACTGAGACTCATTTACATTGCTGGAAGGCTACTGATGTTCCTCTGCATTATCAGGGTGTTATAATTGAATCAATCTGTAGAACCCAAATTCTCTACACCAAGATCATTTGGTATCTCAACAAATGACTCTCCCTGAGTTGTAAGAGGGAATTTGTCTTATATTGATTGTTCAGAGAGTGACATGAACTATTTCATTCCAATTCTTTAGAAAGTCACAAAAATAGTATTCATTTCTTCAATCAGCATCAGCTATAGAAATAGTAAAACAGGCAGAAATAACAACTTGAAGTTTACCAGAATGGCTACTACAAGTTAACCCCTATGCCATAAGGATAATTTTAAGGTTTTTATTTTATTTTATTTGAGATATCTGAGAACTTTTTTTTTAAATTGGAGTATAGTCGCTTTACAATGCTGTGCTAATTTCTGTTGTACAAGGAAGTGAATCAGTTATCATTATACATATATCCTTTCCCTCTTGGTCCTCCCTCCCCTCCATCCCACCTCTGTAGGTCATCATACAGCACCAAGTTGAGCTCCCTATGCTATACAAGAGCTTCCCACTAGCTATCTGTTTTATATATAAAGTGTATGTATGTCGATTAAGGCACATGAATAAATGCTCAACATCAATTAGCTGACTATTTTTGAGGAACAGAAGAGAAGCTGTGAAAACAGTAGGAGATACTCTTTTTTAAGGCAAATGTACACTTATAAGGGAAATCTCCCTTTATAAGGGTCTCTCTGAGTACCAGAAAGAAAAGGATTTGGACTTCCCTGGTGGCTCAGATGGTAAAGTGTCTGTCTATAATGCGGGAGACCCAGGTTCGAGCCATGGGTTGGGAAGATTCTCTGGAGAAGGAAATGGCAATCCACTCCAGTACTATTGCCTGGAGAAATCCCATGGACAGAGGAGCCTGGTAGGCTACAGTCTATGGGGTTGCAAAGAGTAGGACACGACTGAGCGACTTCACTTCACTTCACTTCACTTCACTCTTAGTACCAGAAAGAAAAGGATATGATTCTAAATGACAGGACAGTTTTACCAGTGGAGAAGGCAATTACTTAAATCTGCATAGAGACTTTAACCACATTTACTGTGCTTTTCTGGTCACCTTTCATAACTGTCTTCCCCTCTCCCAATATCTTTCTTTTGTTTTTAGCTGAAGCTGGTATTTAAAGTATCAATTGGTGCCATCTGGAAGAATTCTCACTTTTCCTTTCCTGGGTATCTCTCACCTGTACCTGGGTTATAGATGACAATAAACTTATGTTTATTTTTCTTTTATTGATCTGTCTTTTATTACAAGGGGGTCTCAGTCAAAAACTCAGAAGGGTATTGAGAAAATTATTTTTCTTCCCTACACTATATATTTAAAAGCCAGGGAAATACCTGGTCTCTTGAGAGGTTTGTTATGGATTTTCTTTTGGAATTCATGTGTCATGTAAGTCACAGCTTTCATTTTTGCTCTAACATTTTACACAGCAATCAAATTTATGATTCAGTTTGAAAAACTGTTTGTTTGTTTTTTTTTTCTTTCACAGACTGGATATCACTGTATGAGAGTTCTATTCCCAATTCAAAAAAGGATTCAGTAAAATAATTATCGTCCAATGAAAATTAAATTTAAAAAAAGATTCATATTCTATTATGTTCCTGATTATTTTCACTTATTTTCTTCTGTTTCACTTTGGCTTAACCAAATCTTCTGATAAAAATGTGCAAAATTCATAAATAAGTTATAGAAGCTCATTTATTGGGAATTTTAAAAATTATTTCATATGGTAAACTAAACATATTGTAAGAGTCTGAAATTTTCATAAGGGCTTTGCCTTTTTCATAAAAGTATAATTTAGAGAGTTTACAAAGCTGGGTTTTTGAATGAGATAACTTCTTGAAGCAAAAGGTCAAGACTGCTTAGTTCCTACTATTTTGAAAATGAATACGATTTAAAAAAAAAGAGAAGCTCTACACAGTCAGCAAAAATAAGACTGGAAGCTGACTGTGGCTTAGATTATGAACTCCTTGTTACCAAATTCAGACTTAAATTGAAGAACGTAGGGAAAACCATTAGACAATTCAGGTATGACCTTATGATTATACAGCAGAAGTGACAAATAGATTGAAGGCATTAGATCGGATAGACAGAGTATCTGAAGAACTATGGATGGAGCTTTGTGACATTGTACAGGAGGCAGGGATCAAGACCATCTCCAAGAAAAAGAAATAGAAAAAGGCAAAATGGTTGTATGAGGAGGTCTTACAAAGAGCTGTGAAAAGAAGAGAAGCGAAAGGCAAAGGAGAAAAGGAAAGATATACCCATTGGAATGCAGAGTTCCAAAGAATAGCAAGGAGAGATAAGAAAGCCTTCCTCAATGATCAATGCAAAGAAATAGAGTAAAACAATGCAATGAGAAAGGCTAAAGATTTCTTCAAGAAAACTAGACATACCAAGGGAATATTTCATGCAAAGACGGGCACGATAAAGGACAGAAATGGTATGGACCTAACAGATGCAGAAGATATTAAGATGAGAGGGCAAAAATACACAGAAGAACTATACAAAAAAGATCTTCAAGACCCAGATAACCACAATGGTGTGATCACTCACCTAGAACCAGATATCCTAGAATGTGAAGTCAAGGGGGCCTTAGGAAGCATTACTATGAACAAAGCTAGTGGAGGTGATGGAAGTCCAACTGAGCTATTTCAAATCCTAAAAGATGATGCTGTGAAAGTGCTGCACTTAATACACCAGCAAATTTGGAAAACTCAGCAGTGGACAACACGGGAGTGAAAGAGATCAATTTTCATTCCAATCCCAAAGAAAGGCAATGACAAAGAATGTTCAAACTACTGCATAATTGCACTCACTTTGCACACTAGTGAAGTAATGCTCAAAATTCTGCAAGCCAGGCTTCAACAGTACATGATCCATGAACTTCCAGCTTTTCAAGCTGGATTTAGAAAAGGCAGAAGAACCAGAGATCAAATTGCCAAAACCTGTTGGGTCATTGAAAAAGCTAAAGAGTTTCAGAAAAACATCCACTTCTGCTTTATTGACTATGTTAAAGTCTTTGACTGTGTGAATCACAACAAAC
This sequence comes from Bos mutus, assembly GCF_027580195.1. Taxonomy (NCBI): domain Eukaryota; kingdom Metazoa; phylum Chordata; class Mammalia; order Artiodactyla; family Bovidae; genus Bos; species Bos mutus. The sequence goes on from NC_091618.1 coordinate 60,647,467, forward strand.
AGTGGAAAATTCTTAAAGATATAGGAGTACCAGGCGACCAGCCCTGCCGCCTGTGAAATATGCATGCTGGTCAAGAAGCAGCACTTAGAACTGAACATGGAAAAACAGACTGGTTCCAAATCAGAAAAGGAGTATGTCAATGCTGTATATTGTCACCCTGTTATTTTTAACTTATATGCAGAACACATCATGCAAAATGCAGGGCTGGATGAAGCACAAGCTGGAATCAAGATTGCCAGGAGAAATATCAATAACCTCAGATATGCAGATGACACCACCCTTATGGCAGAAAGTGAAGAAGAACTAAAGAGCCTCTTGATGAAAGTAAAAGAGGAAAGTGAAAAATCTGGCTTAAAACTCAACGTTCATAAAACTAAGATAATGGCAACTGGTCCCATCACTTCATAGCAAATAGATGAGGAAACAATGATAGACTTTATTTTCATGGGCTCCAAAATCACTGCAGATGGTGACTACAGCCATGAAATTAAAAGATGTTTGCTCCTTGGAAGAAAAGCTGTGACCAACCTAGACAGCATATTAAAAAGCAGAGACATTACTCTGCCAACAAAGCTCCATCTTGTCAAGGCTATGGCTTCTCCAGTGGTCATGTATGGATGTGAGAGTTGGACTATAAAGAAAGCTGAGCACTGAAGAATTGATGTTTTTGAACTGTGGCAGGAAAAGACTCTTGAGAGTTCCTTGGAAAGCAAGGAAACCCAACCAGGGCTTCCATATTCTTTGGAAGCACTGATGCTGAAGCTGAAACTCCAATAATTTGGCCACCTGATGAGAAGAACTAAGTCACTGGAAAAGACCCTGATGCTGGGAAAGATTGAAGGCAGGAGGAGAAGGGGACGACAGAGGATGAGATGGTTGAACAGCATCACAGACTCAATGGACATGAGTTTGAATAAGCTCCAGGAATTGGTGATGCACAGGGAACCCTGGCATTCTGCAGTTCATGGTATCACATAGTTGGGCACAACTGTGTGACTGAACTGAACTGAACTGATGATTTAGAACCTGACTCAATGACCCACTTATATTTTTCTTTTTGTAATCCCCTGATGTGTTCTTATGCCTTTTTGATTGCATATATATAAAAGAGTGCATGTATGTATGTATTAGTCATTCAGTAGTATTCACCTCTTTGTGACCCCATGGACTGTAGCCCACCAGACTCCTCTGTCCATGGGATTCTCCAGGCAAGAATATTGGAATAGATTGCCATTCTCTTCTCCAGGGAATCTCCAGACCCAGGGATTGAATCCAGGATCTTCCACATTGTATACTAATTCTTTACCAACTGAGCTACCAGAATGCTTAGCAAAATTAAAGAAAAAGAAAACACGCAATAAATGGAACACAATCAGTTCTAACCTCATTCCTGTTTTGAAATGAATGCAATACAGCACCATCATCATTAAAAGTGACAGGAAAGACAGAGGCTTATTAAAAATATATTATCTTTACAGTTTTACATGCATTAAATATGTCAACCCTTTTCCAATTGTTTTACTTTCCCAGCCTGAAACAGAAGGGAATTCAACAGGGGACTATCTCTTGTGCCAGGGTTCCACTGAGTTATTGCATTTCCTAATCCAAAAAGCAGGTTTTATTATTTTATTTGATGACAAATCTTGTTAAATGTCTGTTTTTTTTTTCTTCTGAAATCAGAGAGCATGCTTTTTTCTAATATTACTCAACAGTCATTAAAACATAATAAAATTTTTATACATATATTCCTTGTAAGCTCTTGCTAAGTTTGTTCTGGAAGTGCAGACTTTGCAAAGATGAAGTGAGTGTGACAACACAAAGCCAAAGTGGCATGTGGGCTAAATGCATAGGAAGATGAAAAGCTCTCTAACAGACTCTGGGTGAATCATTCTACTCAGGGTGATTTTGAGATGGTTTCCCTCCATTGACTGTCCAAAATTTCTCACCAGGGAACATGTTCATGGCTACTTTATCCTTTAGAGACATTATTGTCCACCTATACCAAGTCCTTTCCCCCCCTACCTGTATTATCCATATTTATGTTCAACTGGTTGAGTTTTATTCTACTGTCTCACAAGTCATTTGGATTTTAACCAGAAAAAGAATGATAAAATACTAGTAGAATGACTTTTGAGAATGCTGTATGGGTTGTGGAAACATTTTAAGGGGTGGATAGATCCTTAACATCTTGCAACATGAAAAATTAGTATTAATTCTGTCAGTTCTTACCAGAAATCTAGGAATATGAAGAGAAGGACCCACTGACAATGGAGGCAAATTCATGCACTCTTTAAATTTGGTATTTTCTAGGGTTGCAATAAATATCTCTAGGAATAAATTATGATATCCAATTTGTGGTGAACATTTTGTAGCAATCTAGATGTTCAATTGGTTTAAACATTTTATGGAACCAATACCAGATAGGTATTCAAAGATATATTGCAAAGAAATGTTTAATAACATTGGGGAAATAGGCAAGATCTATTATTATATGAGTAAAATAGGGGCAGGCTTCCCAGGTGGCACTAGTGGTAAAGAACCCACCTGCCAATGCAAGAAACATAAAAGACTTGGATTCAGTCCCTGGATCAGGAAGATTCCCTGCAGGAAGACATGACAACCCACTCCAGTGTTCTCACCTACAGAATCCCAGGGACAGAGGAACCTGACAGATTATGGTCCATATGGTCACAAAGAGTTGGAAGAGACTGAAGAAACTTAGCAAATAGGGTCAAATATACATAAAATTTTCCAAATTTATAAAAGTAGCAAAGTCATAAGGTCATGAAGAAAGAAAAATAAAACACTCAAAAATATTTACTTTCTCTTCTCTACCAAAAAATACAAGTTATTTTTCTCCCTTAAATAATGTTTCTTAATGGAAAAATTGTATTATTCTATTTTTTTTCTGAATTCTAACTTCATTTTGAAGCATATACTAATTTAGACACAATAGTTTTTGATGAACCCCTAATTCCTTTCCCAATTAAAATCTGAGATGCATGAATCTCATCTGAATACCTCAAGTTCATGACAATGATTTTGACCAGTAAAAGAAAGTACATTACCAGTGGCAGTAACCATCAGTCTCTATCAAAGAACCTTATATCAATAGGCTGCTTCTTTATTTATGAATATCAATTAAACCTCTGCTAATGTAGCAAGAAATTGAAAAGCAGTAATTTTCTTTCAGAACTTGTGGGCAGGAGATAGGCAGAACAAAGGGTCACTGATATAAAGAGAGAAAACCATTATAAAGAAATATTATTTTTCATAATATTGTAGCAAATTCTGGCAAATATTTGTGACCCAAGAAAGTCATCAACATACATTTCTTTCACAAAGTTTATCTTGGAGAGGTAGAATCTGACCCAAAATAAGAGGGCAATACTGCACGCAATACTGTCTTCTAGCATCACATTCAGGAAGTTGTGACGATGCCACATTTCAGGCATTACTGATGCTTTAGTTTTACCAGTATGCTAGCCTTTTGTCAAAATCAGTCAGCCAAGGTAAAGGGACTTCCCTTCGAGGGGCACTTAAATGTAACTTTTACCATGAAGTTTCTTCAGGTCAAAGATCTTCATCTGTTTTGTTGACTATCAAATGTGTGCCATGTCATTTAAATGTTGTATTTTATCTGAAGAATAAACCAATAGCTACTATTACTACTACTACTACTACTACTACTACTACTAAGTCGCTTCAGTCATGTCCGACTCTGTGCGACCCCATGGACTGCAGCCTACCAGGCTTCTCTGTCCCTGGGATTTTCCAGGCAAGAACACTGGAGTGGGGTGCCATTGCCTTCTCCAATGCATGAAAGTGGAAAGTGAAAGTGAAGTCACTCACTCGTGTTCGACTATTAGCAACCCCATGGACTGCAGCCTACCAGGCTCCTCCATCCATGGGATTTTCCGGGCAACAGTACTGGAGTGGGGTGCCATTGCCTTCTCCCAAACCAATAACAAAATGCTATTATTTTCATTTTATACATGCAAAACCTGATATTTAAAGGGATTCTTTGACTTCTTAGGAAGAAGTATAGCTTAGATATAGAGTCTATAGCTTCCAGCTTAATGTGTAATGCTTTCCCCTGTATCCTAGTGCCTTAAGGCTAGAGGAATGATCTTTAAGATTGTGAAGCACTGATAACATTTTCAAAGATCAGATCAGATCAGATCAATTGCTCAGTCGTGTCTGACTCTTTGCGACTCCATGAATCGAAGCACACCAGGCCTCCCTGTCCATCACCAACTCCCAGAGTTCACTGAGACTCATGTCCATCGAGTCAATGATGCCATCCAGCCATCTCCCCTTCTCCTCCTGCCCCCAATGCCCCCCAGCATCAGAGTCTTTTCCAATGAGTCAACTCTTCACATGAGGTGCCCAAAGTACTGGAGTTTCAGCTTTAGTATCATTCCTTCCAAAAAAATCCCAGGCTGATCTCCTTTAGAATGGACTAGTTGGATCTCCTTGCAGTCCAAGGGACTCTCAAGAGTCTTCTCCAACACCACAGTTCAAAAGCTTCAATTCTTTGGCACTGACCTTTCTTCACAGTCCAACTCTCATATCCATACATGACCACAGGAAAAACCATAGCCTTGACTAGATGAACCTTTGTTGGCAAAGTAATGTCTCTGCTTTTCAATATGCTATCTAGTTGGTCATAACTTTCCTTCCAAGGAGTAAGCGTCTTTTCATTTCATGGCGGCACTCACCATCTGTAGTGATTTTGGAGCCCAGAAAAATAAAGTCTGACACTGTTTCTACTGTTTCCCCATCAATTTCCCATGAAGTGGTGGGACTGGATGCCATGATCTTCGTTTTCTGAATGTTGAGCTTTAAGCAAACTTTTTCACTCTCCACTTTCACTTTCATTAAGAGGCTTTTTAGTTCCTCTTCACTTTCTCCCATAAGGGTGGTGTCATCTGCATATCTGAGGTTATTGGTATTTCTCCCGGCAATCTTGATTCCAGCTTGTGTTTCTTCCAGTCCAGCGTTTCTCATGATGTACTCTGCATAGAAGTTAAATAAACAGGGTGACAATATACAGCCTTGACCAACTCCTTTTCCTATTTGGAACCAGTCTGTTGTTCCATGTCCAGTTCTAACTGTTGCTTCCTGACTTGCATACAAATTTCTCAAGAGGCAGATCAGGTGGTCTGGTATACCCATCTCTTGAAGAATTTTCCACAGTTTATTGTGATCTACACAGTCAAAGGCTTTGGCATAGTCAATAAAGCAGAAATAGATGTTTTGCTGGAACTCTCTTGCTTTTTCCATGATCCAGCAGATGTTGGCAATTTGATCCCTGGTTCCTCTGCCTTTGCTAAAACCAGCTTGAACAGCAGGAAGTTCACGGTTCACATATTGCTGAAGTCTGGCTTGGAGAATTTTGAGCATTACTTTACTAGGGTGTGAGATGAGTGCAATTGTGTGGAAGTTTGACCATTCCTTGGCATTGCCTTTCTTTGGGATTGGAATGAAAACTGACCTTTTCCAGTCCTGTGGCCACTGTTGAGTTTTCCAAATTTGCTGGCATATTGAGTGCAGCACTTTCACAGCATCATCTTTCAGGATTTGGAATAGCTCAATTGGAATTCTATCACCTCCACTAGCTTTGTTCATAGTGATGCTTTCTAAGGCCCACTGGACTTCACATTCCAGGATGTCTGGCTCTAGGCCAGTGATCACACCATCGTGATTATCTGAATCATGAAGATCTTTTTTGTATAGTTCTTCTGTGTATTCTTGCCATCTCTTCTTAATATCTTCTGCTTCTGTTAGGTCCATACCATTTCTGTCCTTTATCGAGCTCATGTTTGCATGAAATGCTCCTTTGGTATCTCTGATTTTCTTGAAGAGATCCCTAGTCTTTCCCATTCTGTTGTTTTCCTCTATTTCTTTGCATTGATCGCTAAGGAAGGCTTTCTTATCTCTTCTTGCTATTCTTTGGAACTCTGCATTCAGATGTTTGTATCTTTCCTTTTCTCCTTTGCTTTTTGCTTCTCTTCTTTTCACAGCTATTTGTAAGGCTTCCCCAGACAGCCATTTTGCTTTTTTGCATTTCTTTTCTATGGGAATGGTCTTGATCCCTGTCTCCTGTACAGTGTCACAAACCTCATTCCATAGTTCATCAGGCACTCTATCAGATCTAGGCCCTTAAATCTATCTCTCACTTCCACTGTATAATCCAAAGGGATTTGATTTAGGTCATACCTGAATGGTCTAGTGGTTTTCCCTACTTTCTTCAATTTCAGTCTGAATTTGGCAATAAGGAGTTCATGGTCTGAGCCACAGTCAGCTCCTGGTCTTGTTTTTGCTGACTGTATAGAGCTTCTCCATCTTTGGCTGCAAAGAATATAACCAATCTGATTTCGGTGTTGACCATCTGGTGATGTCCATGTGTAGAGTCTTCTCTTGTGTTGTTGGAGGAGGGTGTTTGTTATGACCAAAGGCTTCCTACAACTTTAGGCTTTTCAGTTCAATATACTACTTATTTTTAAATTAATAGACAATGTAATTGACTTATTTGACTCTATATTTTTTCATCAGAACAGATATCCTTCCTTTTTTTTCCCCATCAGTTCCACTTTTTACATTTTTAACATCTCTACCTCCAGTTTCATCATCGAAATTTATCCATAGTACAGGTTGACTAATCTGTTATTTTCATTCTCTTGTGAAATTCTATAGAATTTCTTACTTACACATTTATGTGTAATTAATATCTTTTGAGGTTTGTTTTATTCATTTCAGTTTCCTTTCTGTGGCTTCTTTATGTTTCTAAAGTTAATGCTTGTCATTTGTCATAAATATTAATATATTTGTAACATCTACCATTTATTCAATGCTTATTAGCAATGTGTTTCAGAAAATATATTAAATGCTTTAAACTGTTTTCATGTAATAACAGCAAAAGTGCCAGAGGTTGATAGTGTTATATTACTCCTTTTTGAAAATTTAGCAAACAAGCTCAGTGAGATTAAATAAAAAGCTTCAAAGCTAGTATATTGTGGTGGAAAAAAATATTTATGGATTTACTTGGAAGAGAAATCACAAAACTAAAAATTTTAATGTTTGAGAGTAACTTTATTTTATTTTATTTTTTTTTGTTTGAGAGTAACTTTAGAAGCTGGAGAAGCCCTCACAAATCACAAAGAGATTTCCTGCTTACTTTTCTTATGCATATCTTGGACCCAAACTGTTTTTTATAAATATTATGCCATCTACTTTTTAAAATTTCTTATTATAAAGAATAAACTGTGAAGAATAAATACACACACACCTATCTTTTTTTTTTTTTTTTTTGCAGAAAACAAAACAAAACAACTTTTCTATATGCCTAAGCTCTGGAAGCGCCTGCTGCTGCTGCTAAGTCGCTTCAGTCTATTCGACTCTGTGGGATCCCGTAAACGGCAGCCCACCAGGCTCCTCCGCCCATGAGATTTTCCAGCCAAGAGTACTAGAGTGAGTTGCCATTGTCTTCTCTGTTTCGATGCTAATTGCATATAATACTTTGAAGTATCCCAGAAATGTTCTCACTGAGAGTGCTTAAATTTCCATCACTGTTCTTTTTTCTAAATATTTAAGAGTATCTTCTAAATCTTAGTTAACCTGGAGGTTCAGTCAGTTCAATCTCTCAGTCGTGTCTAACTCTGCGACCCCATGAATCGCAGCATGCCAGGCCTTGCTGTCAGTCACCAACTCCTGGAGTTTACACAAACTCATGTTCATCGAGTCAGTGATGCCATCCAGCCATCTCATCCTCTGTCGTCCCCTTCTCCTCCTGCCGCCAATCCCTCCCAGCATCAGAGTCTTTTCCAATGAGTCAACTCTTCGCATGAGGTGGCCAAAGTAGTGGAGTTTCAGCTTTAGCATCATTCCTTCCAAAGAAATCCCAAGGCTGATCTCCTTCAGAATGGACTGGTTGGATCTCTTTGCAGTCCAAGGGACTCTCAAGAGTCTTCTCCAACACCACAGTTCAAAAGCATCAATTCTTCGGCACTCACCTTTCTTTACAGTCCAACTCTCACATCCATACATGACCAATGGAAAAATCATAGCCTTGACTAGACGGACCTTTGTTGGCAAAGTAATGTCTCTGCTTCTCAATATGCTATCTAGGTTGGTCATAACTTTCCTTCCAAAGAGTAAGCGTTTTTTCATTTCATGGCTGTAATCACTATCTGCAGTGATTATGGAGCCCCAAAAAATAAACTCTGACACTGTTTCCACTGTTTTCCCATCTATTTCCCATGAAGTGATGGGACCAGATGCCATGATCTTCGTTTTCTGAATGTTGAACTTTAAGCCAACTTTTTCACTCTCCTCTTTCACTTTCATCAAGAGGCTTTTTAGTCCCTCATCACTTTCTGCCATAATGGTGGTGTCATCTGCATATCTGAGGTTATTGATATTTCTCCCAGAAATCTTGATTCCAGCTTGTGGTTCTTCCAGGCCAGCATTTCTCATGATGTACTCTGCATATAAGTTAAATAAGCAGGGTGACAATATACAGCCTTGACGTACTCCTTTTCCTATTTGGAACCAATCTGTTGTTCCATGTCCGGTTCTAAGTGTTGCTTCCTGACCTGCATATAGATTTCTGAAGAGGCAGGTCAGGTGATCTGGTATTCCCATCTCTTTTAGAATCTTCCACAGTTTATTGTGATCCACACAGTCAAAGGCTTTGTCATAGTCAATAAAGCAGAAGTAGATGTTTTTCTGGAACTCTCTTGCTTTTCGATGATCAGCCTAAATTAATTCCAGAGACGGCACCCAGAAAAAAGCATAGGGTGGTACACAGACAGAGAGGAGGTATAGTTCAGGAGGAGATTGGTTGTGATAATTCAGTTTCTCCCCTCATTTTATCAGGTAGCACAGATTTACTAATCTGAGGTTAAGAAAAGAACTGGTTCTTTCCAAAAGGCTTTTCTTTTCTAAATAATCTCATTTCACAACCAGAAAACTCCAAGTGTTACAAAGTTGCATAGGAATTCACTTTTCCCCATGCGTATAAATGGATGGATGGATGGCATGCATGCTCAGTTGTGTCTGACTCTTTGTGACCCCTTGGTACTCCACCAGGCTTCTGTATCCATGGAATATTCCAGGCAAGGATACTGGAGTGGGTTGCCATTTCCTACTCCAGGGGATCTTCCTGACCCAGGAATTGAACTCATGTCTCTTTCATCTTCTGCACTGGCAGGAAGATTCACACTATTAAAGGAGGCATTCCTCTAACAAGCTAATTTCATGTTACATGAGCCTCATATTTCTGACTTTACCACAGTTCTGCAGATTGAGAACTCAAGGAGTAATGCATCACCTTCTATGTGTTTATTACTTCTTCCCCAGTATTCCCTATCTTAGATTTATAATGTGTTGTACTGATGAGGCAGGTGCCCATGCCCTCATAGCAAGATGGTTCATTCAATCAACATTTAGTGGGTAATCACCAAAAGTCAGGCAGAGTAGCAGGATCTGGGAGCATAGTGATAAGACATAGCACTTTATGGAATACATAGTTTTGTGGAAAGACAATGAGTACACAATTATAATACAACTTACCAATACCATACAGCATCTTTGAACAGGGGCCACAGGGTCTATAACTGAAAGCAGCTTTATCCCTCTGCTGGGAGCAGCTCTTAGTAAAAAAAAAAAAAAAAAAATGTTGTCATGGCCCAGGGGAGATGAGGGAGTCTTCCAAACAGACAGAACAGAATACAAAGAGTCACACATTTTAAAATTCCAGAGATGTTCTCTGGCAACTTACGATTCTTTAGAATGAAGGAATGGTTCAAGAATTACAAGGCACCACTGTCAAATATGCCGGATGATTTTCATTCTCCAGTGTTTTGGGAACCAGTCTTTCAAAGTGTTCTAAAACCGTCCATTGTATACATCGACCTCCTCTTACTTATTACATTTCCTGTTCTTTAATTTTTCCTTTTCCAATTTTTCTATATCTATGTTATATCATTCTGATGAAGGATCTTATCATCACCCAGACAACTATGGTTATAAAATTTTTCATTAAGGAAACACCAAATGTGACTCGGGGCTCGGGGGTTTCTTATGTAGCAGAAGATGAAGTTAATTAGCAACATATATAGATGAAAACTGAGTTGTCACTGTTGTAATGAAATCAACTACAGCTAAGCTGGGGAGATAAGGTTACAAGCTAAAGTTAAAAAAAAAAAAAGGAGCAGACATTTGAATTACCCTTACCTTTGGGCAATAAGAGAAATTATAGTTGGATTCCCAAGTATTGAGTTCTGTCCACTCATTTAATGACTAATACACAAAACCTTCCATAAAAATGCTAAATGACCAATTCTATCAAAAGAACAATATTAATAATAGTAATTGCAAAATTTAATTTTAGTTATTTATTTTAGTAAAAATAAAAATTTAATTTTAGTAATCAACATGTTGGGAGTTTACTATGAGCAAAGCATGGTTATATTTACCTTCATTACCTTATTCAACTCTCACTGGAATTTAATTTTATTCCTGTTATTTTTCATATTCTATAGAGATTGTGAAGGTAAGATTTGAGAAGTTTAGAAAGAAAATAGCACAGAGACTCAAAATTAGTAAAAACTTCTGGTGATTGTTGTGGTCGCTGTTCAGTTGCTAAGTCATGTCTGACGTTTTGCAAGCCCATGCACTGCAGCATGCCAGGCTTCCCTGTCCTCCACTATCTCCCACACTGCTCAAGTTTGTGTCCATTGAGTCAGTGATTCTATCTGATCATCTCATCCAGTGATTAATAACCAATCATTCCAGTGATTCAGACTATTTCAATTTATTCACATAATATTTATTCTGCTTTAACCAGATATATTTTTAATTATTAGATTATACCAAAATAAATGTTCTAACAAGGAGAGAGTACAAGGTTTTTCTTCTGAATGTACTTGTATACTGTTTTAATTTATGTACTGTGTGTATAATGGAGTGATAGTGACATTAACGTATTTTACAAACTTAACATAGTTTCTTCAATTGGAAAAATAGGCTTGCTCCAGTAGAGCTAAAAGTCATGAATTCTAGAGTAGATGCTATAAATTCGAACTTTAGTTCACTACAGTTCATCAATGTTGGAGACTTGCCCAGTGAGAAACAAGAATCAATGAGTCAGTCACTTGCATTGAAATTAGTTGATTAATGGTACATTACATCAACATTTTTTTCCCCACTCCTTGTGTGATCCTGTTAATTAGTAAAATTCTTTGTGCTCATTAGACATTTTAAATAAATTCATTTGCCTCCTGAATATGTTGACCTAGCACAGAAATATCTTTGGTAAAACACACACATTGTAGAATTGACTCTTCCTAATAAAACTGCAAGTGGTCTCCAGTAAGTCAACTTCTTTCTCTAATTTGTGGAAAATATTGAAAGAGATGGGAATACCAGACAACCTGACCAGCCTCTTGAGAAACCTGTATGCAGGTCAGGAAGCAACAGTTAGAACTGAACATGGAACAACAGACTGGTTCCAAATAGGAAAAGGAGTTCGTCAAGGCTGTATATTGTCACCCTGTTTATTTAACTTATATGCAGAGTACATCATGAGAAACGCTGGCCGGGAAAAACCACAAGCTGGAATCAAGATTGCTGAGAGAAACATCAATAACCTTAGATATGCAGTTGATACCACCATTATGGCAGAAAGTGAAGAAAAACTAAAAAGCCTCTTGATGAAAGTGAAAGTGGAGAGTGAAAAAGTTGGCTTAAAGTTCAACCTCAGAAAATGAAGATCATGGCATCTGGTCCCATCACTTTATGGGAAATAGATAGGAAAACAGTGGAAACAGTGTCAGACTTTATTTTTGGGAGCTCCAAAATCACTGCAGATGGTGACTGCAGCCAAGAAATTAAAAGACGCTTACTCCTTGGAAGAAAAGTTATGACCAACCTAGATAGCATATTGAAAATCAGAGATGTTACTTTGCCAACAAAGGTCCGTTTTAGTCAAGCTATGGTTTTTCCAGTGGTCATGTATGGATTCGAGAGTTGGACTGTGAAGAAAACTGAGCGCCAAAGAATTGATGCTTTTGAACTGTGGTGTTGGAGAAGACTCTTGAGAGTCCCTTGGACTGCAAGGAGATCCAACCAGTCCATTCTGAAGGAGATCAGTCCTGGGTGTTCTTTGGAAGGAATGATGCTAATGGCCACCTCATGTGAAGAGTTGACTCATTGGAAAAGACTCTGATGCTGGGAGGGATTGGGGGCAGGAGCAAAAGGGATGACGGAGGATGAGATGGTGGATGGCATCACCGACTCGATGGACGTAAGTTTGAGTGAACTCCGGGAGATGGTGATGGACAGGGAGGCCTGGTGTGCTGCAATTCATGGAGTCACAAAGAGTCGGACATGACGTAAGAACCACCTTTGGTTAAATGAGAAAAACAACAACAACAACATCACTTAATTTTCTTTTCTGTAAAATTTATGACTTCCATTTTCTATAATTGATTTTTTGCATCCATTCAGACCAAGATTCCCATATTAACACAATTGTCAGAAAGATAAGAGCACATTGAAACATCTATATTTTTTAAAAACTTCTTGATGTGGACTAGTTTTTAAAGTCTTTATTGAATTTGTTACAATATTGCTTCTGTTGTTTTTATATTCTATTATTTCGATGTGAGATATGTGGGATCTTAGCTCTCTGACAAGAGATCAAACTTGCAACCCCTGCATTGGAAGGCAAAGTCGTAACAACTGGACCCATATGAAGTCCCAAAATACCTACATTTTTTATTCTACATAAGTCTACCTTTTAAAGATTACAGATTTATGTTGTATGGTTAAAATACATATCATATATACATATATACAACAGAATGTCTTAGCATTTTAACATATATAGACAGATGCAAATATGCAGAATGCATTTGAAATATTGTGAGCATTATTGCACTATAAATTAAATTCAAACTACAAATTCATAAATTTTACAACTGAAATTGCCTACAAGTCTGCTGGCAGACTGCCCTGGTAGCTCAGTGGTAAAGAATCTACATGACAACCCGCTGATGCAAGTTTGATCCCTGGGTTATAAAGATCCCCTGGAGCAGGAAAACCGCAACCCACTCCAGTATTCTTGTGGGAAAATCCCATGGACAGAGGAGCCTGGCAAGCCACAGGCCATGGGGTTGCAAGAGTCAGACATGACTTACTAAACTAAACTAAACATCTGCTATTAAGATCATGCTTTTAGAATGGAAATCATTGCTACACTTTCCTATTTTATTTAGACACTGGGGACTCAGATGATTCTTATTTAAAATCAATTATTTGTTGCTATTAATTTAAGAAAGTATTCATTCTATAAGTATACATAGAACTCAGAAACCAGACTCAGTGCTTACTACTTATATAAACAAGATTGACAGTTTTTGGTCTCAAGGAATTAAGAATTAAGCAGATGTTGACTTAAAAAGAATAGACAACGGGAAAATTATGAGTTAAGATTTATTTGGGGCAAAATGAGGACTACAGTCCAGAAGACAGCATCTCAGATAGCTCTGAGAAACTGCTCCAAAGAAGTAGGGGCAGGGAGTTCAATACTGTGATTTTGGTGAAGGGGGAGTTCATGCAATCAAGCATTTATCTTTATAAAAGTTTTCTCCTGGTCACAAGGAACTGATGTCACCATGAAGGGATTTAGTGCTTTTCTAGATGTGAAGGGTTTCCCTGGTGGCTCAGATGGTAAAGAATCTGTCTGTATTGCAGGAGACCTGGGTTCTATCCCTGGGTAGGGAAGATCCCTTGGAGGAGGGAATGGCTACACACTCCAGTATTCTTGTCTGGAGAATTCCATGGACTGAAGAGCCTTGCAGGCTAAAGTCCATGGGGTCACAAAGAATTGGACATGACTGAGCAAGTAACTTTCACTTTTTTAGTTATGAGGAGATGCAAAGACTAGGCTCATAAAAATAGTCCCTGAAAATATCTATATGAAGATCTGTCCTAACAGATTCCTGAAGCACAGAGTGCCTCATTCCTGTTTTCCACCCTGAACTCCCTTCAGAGCTTGTAGAAGGTCAAAAGTTGCAGTTGCAGAAGATTCCAGCAGAGGCAGATGACAAATGCCCTTGGCAAGCACCAATTTACCTGTGTCAACTATAAACTGGTAAACATCTTTTACTATTGTGATTATATAGCTATTATTCATTCAATATTATTGCATCATGATTGATCAACAGAAAATAATAGAATTCTATATCACCAAATGTACCATTTAATAGAAAAAAAATACTCATAATTTATAAATATGCATAGATTATTGGACATAGATCATAAAATATGCAAATATGTAAACATGTGCATATACATATATATATATATATATATATATACACACACACATATACATATAGCTTCTGTAGTGGCTTCATGTTTGGGGGAATCTAGTTAACTAAACAATGGTCATGTGATCACCCTATCTTCCAAGACCAGTTAAAATAATATTAGCCCCATAGGATTATGAGAGACTTTCATGGTGGTCCACTGGTTAAGACTCTGTGCTTCCAGTGTAAGGGACACAGGTTAGATCTCTGGTTAGGGAATTAAGATCCCACATACCATTCAGGTAAATTCAGTCACTTAGACGCGTCCAACTCTTTGCGACCCCATGAATTGCAGCACGCCAGGCCTCCCTGTCCATCACCAACTCCCAGAGTTCACTCAAACTCACTTCCATTGAGTCGGTGATGCCATCCAGCCATCTCATCCTCTGTCATCACATTCTCCTCCTGCCCCCAGTCCCTCCCAACATCAGAATCTTTTCCAATGAGTCAACTCTTCACATGAGGTGGCCAAAGTACTGGAGTTTCAGCTTTAGCATCGTTCCTTCCAAAGAACACGCAGGACTGATATCCTTTAGAATGGACTGGTTGGATCTCCTTGCAGCCCAAGTGACTCTCAAGAGTCTTCTCCAACACCACAGTTCAAAAGCATCAATTCTTTGGCACTCAGCTTTCTTCACAGTCCAACTCTCACATCCATACATGACTACTGGATAAACCATAGCCTTGACTAGACAGACCTTTGTGGGCAAAGTAATGTCTCTGCTTTTGAATATGCTATCTAGTTTAGTCATAATTTTCCTTCCAAGGAGTAAGCGTCTTTTCATTTCATGGCTGCAGTCACCATCTGCAGTGATTTTGGAGCCCCCCAAAATAAAGTCTGACACTGTTTCCACTGTTTCCCCATCTATTTCCCATGAAGTGATGGGACCAGATGTCATGATCTTAGTTTTCTGAATGTTGAGCTTTAAGCCAACCTTTTCACTCTCCTCTTTCACTTCCATCAAGAGGCTTTTTAGTTCCTCTTCACTTTCTGCCATAAGGGTTAGGAAAAGGTCAACTTTCATTCCAATCCCAAAGAAAGGCAATGCCAAAGAATGCTCAAACTACCGCACAATTGCACTCATCTCACACGCTAATAAAGTAATGCTCAAAATTCTCCAAGCCAGGCTTCAGCAATACGTGAACTGTGAATTTCCAGATGTTCAAACTGGTTTTAGAAAAGGCAGAGGAACCAGAGATCAAATTGCCAACATCTGCTGGATCATGGAAAAAATGAAAGAGTTCCAGAAAAACATCTATTTCTGCTTTTTTGACTATGCCAAAGCCTTTCACTGTGTGAATCACAATAAACTGTGGAAAATTCTGAAAGAGATGGGAACATCAGACCACCTGATCTGCCTCTTGAGAAACCTATATGCAGGTCAGGAAGCAACAGTTAGAATTGGACATGGAACAAGACTGGTTTCAAATAGGAAAAGGAGTACGTCACGGCTGTATATTGTCACCCTGCCTATTTAATTTCTATGCAGAGTACATCATGAGAAACGCTGGGCTGGAGAAGCACAAGCTGGAATCAAGTTTGCCGGGAGAAATATCAATAACCTCAGATATGCAGATGATACCCTTGTGGCACATGCCATTAGGTACAGATAAAAGAAAAACAAAAAAAGCTAACCTCCATAAGATTATGAATCAACTGCTTATACCCAGCAGGCAATGTACGTTCCAGTGACTTCTAAACACAAATGTCTAAAAATTAGATAATAATGGATTAACATAAGTATCCTGTATCTTCACATTTGTTAGTTCTACTTGTTTTTAAAGATTTCAGTGCTTTCTATATATAGTATCATGTCATTTAGAAATAGTAACAAGTTTACTACTTGCCTTCCAATTTGAATGGTTTATTTATTTTATCTAACTTCTGTAGCTAGGATATCTAATACTATGTTAAATAGAAGTGGTAAAAGTGGGCATCTTTGTCTTATTCTTGATTTTAGAGGAAAATCTTCCAACTTTTTATAATCAAGTATGATGTTAACTATGAACTTATCATAAGTGGCCTTATTATGTTTAGAATATTCCCTCTATACCAATTTTGATGAGGGTTTTTAACATATATGAAGTTGAATTTTGTCAAATATTTTCTGCATTTATTAAGATGATCATGTTATTTTTACCATTTTTTATTAGCATAGTAAAAACATTGATTGACTTGCAGATACTGAACCATACTTGGATCTCTGTGGTAAATCAAACTTGTTGATAGGGTGTGAGCCACTTAATATAGTATTAAATTTGAAAATGATCCAAAGAAATGGAAAGATATTCCATGTTCATGAATTGGAAAAAATAACATTAAAATATTCACAGTACATGGAGATAGAATCTATAGATTTAGTGCAGTTCCTACCAAAATGCCAATGGCATTTTTCACATAACTAGAAAAATAATCTTAAAGTTTATATGGAACTATAAAATATCTCAAATAGTAAAAGCAATTTAGAGAAAAAGAATGAAAGTGGTGATATTACACTCCCTGACTTCAGACTATGCTATGAAGCTACAGTAATAAAAACAGTATGCTACTGGCATAAAAAAAAATATAGATCAATGAAATAGAATAGTGAGTCCCTAAATACACCCACACACATCTCCAATTAATCTACAACACAAATGGTAAAAATGTAAAATGGAGAAAAGATAATCTTTTCAAAACTGGCACTGAGGAAATCAGACAGTTACATGTAAAACAATGAATTTAGAACATTATCTCATACAATACAGGAAAAAAAAAAGGTAGTTTAAAAATCTAAATGTAACACTGGAAAACTTTTGAAGATAAACTTATCTTCATAACAGAAATAGAGTTATGATGTAGAGAACAAATTTATGATTATCAGGGGTTAAGGGGGAGTTTCTAAATCCAATATTGTTTTAAAAAATATTTTATGTTCTCTACGGTTATAGAACAACATCAAAATGTTGTTCTCATCCTGACAATTTATGCTCTCCAAATTAAGCCTTTTTTCTTAAACCTAATGTCATGTGCCTTTCATACTCTACTGTTGCCCGAGAGACTCTTCATTACTTATCATACTGATTTCTACATTTAACCTAGACTTAGGTTACTTACTAAATAGATATTGCCATGTTTCTCCTTTTTATTGTATTAATTTGTTCTATAATTAAAACCCAAATAACCAGAATAGTGTCTATTAAGTCCAACACAGTTATATTTACCTTCACTTGTTTAAATTTTGTCTCCTCAGATAGACCACATATTCCTTGAGAAAAGTCATTAGTTTTCTTATTTAATCCCCGGCCTACATTCTCAGTACCAGTTCAGGTCAATTCAGTCGCTCAATCGTGTCCGACTCTTTGTGCCCCCTGAATCATAACACGCCAGGCCTTCCTGTCCATCATCAACTCCCGGAGTTCATTCAAACTCATGTCCATCAAGTCGCTGATGCCAACTCGATGGACATGAGTTTGTCCAGCCATCTCATCCTCTGTCATCCCCTTCTCCTCCTGCGCCCAATCCCTTCCAGCATCAGGGTCTTTTCCAGTGGGTCAACTCTTCGCATGAGGTGGCCAAAGTATTGGAGTTTCAGCTTCAGCATCAGTCCTTCCAATGAACACCCAGGGCTGATCTCCTACAGGATGGACTGGTTGGATCTCCTTGCAGTCCAAGGGACTCTCAAGAGTCTTCTCCAACACACAGTTCAAAAGCATCAATTCTTCGGCACTCAGCTTTCTTCACAGTCTAACTCTCATATCCATACATGACCACTGGAAAAATCATAGCCTTGACTAGACGGACCTTTGTTGGCAAAGTAATATCTCTGCCTCTCAATATGCTATCTAGGTTGATCATAACTTTCCTTCCAAGGAGTAAGCGTCTTTTAATTTCATGGCTGCAATCACCATCTGCAGTGATTTTGGAGCCCCCCAAAATAAAGTCTGACACTGTTTCCACTGTTTCCCCATCTATTTCCCATGAAGTGATGGAACCAGATGCCATGATCTTCCTTTTCTGAATGTTGAACTTTAAGTCAACTTTTTCACTCTCCTCTTTCACTTTCATCAGGTGGCTCTTTAGTTCCTCTTCACTTTCTGCCATAAGGGTGGTGTCATCTGCATATCTGAGGTTATTGCTATTTCTCGCGGCAATCTTGATTCCAGCTTGTGGTTCTTCCAGGCCAGCATTTCTCATGATGTACTCTGCATATAAGTTAAATAAGAAGGATGACAATATACAGCCTTGACGTACTCCTTTTCCTATTTGGAACCAGTCTGTTGTTCCATGTCCAGTTCTAACTGTTGCTTCCTGACCTGCGTACAGGTTTCTCAAGAGACAGGTCAGGTTGTCTGGAATTCCCATCTCTTTCAGAATTTTCCACAGTTTATTGTGATCCATACAGTCAAAGGCTTTGGCATAGTCAATAAAGCAGAAATAGATGTTTTTCTGGAACTCTCTTGCTTTTTCCATGATCCAGCAGATGTTGGCAATTTGATCTCTGGTTCCTCTGCCTTTTCTAAAACCAGCTTGAACATAGTTGGCCACAAACTCATGCATTCATTTTTTTTTTTATGGCTCCTATAACTTTAATGTTCCCATTATGGAATACGAATACATAATCTGAACATCAGACCCAATTCCCTCAACAATTTCCGTCATAAACTAACTGCTCTTGGTCTGATTTTATGCTCACCAATCTTGTGATTATGTTTTCCAACTAAGACACCCTTACTGAAAGAGAATCCATGGCTAAGGTTTGAGTTTTTGATACACTTTCTCATTTAAATGATTGTCATTTGGTGTTTATATATCATCATTTATGAACTAAATGATATTTCAAGCTAGACTTCAGCAGTACGTGAACTGAGAATTTCCAGATGTACAAGCTGGATTTAAAATAGACAAAGGAACCAAAGTTCAAATTGCCAACACATACTGAATCATAGAAAAAGCAAGGGAATTAAAAACAAAAAAAATCTGCTTCATTAACTATGCTAAAACCTTTGTGTGGACCAAAACAAACTGTGGAAAATTCTTAAAGAGAAAAGAACACCAGACTACATTACCTGCCTCCTGAGAAACCTATATGCAGGTCAAGAAGCAATAGTAAGGACCAGACATCAAACTGACTGGTTCCAAATTGAGAAAATAGTACATCAAACTGTGTAGTGCTTGCTTATTTAATTTACATGCAGAGTACATAAAATAAAATGCTGAGCTGGATGATTCACAAGCTAGATTCAAGATTGCCAGGAGAAATAATAACCTTAGGTATGCAGATGATACCACTTTAATGGCAGAAAGTGAAGAGGAACTAAAGAGCATTTTGATGAAGATGAAAAGAGGAGAGTAAAAAACCTGCCTTAAAATTCAACATTCAAAAATGTAAGATGTATGGTGTGTGGTCCTATCACTTCATGGCAAATAGATGGGGGAAAAAGTCAGAAAAGTGTCAGATTTTATTTTCTTGGTTCCAAAATCAATGTGGATGGTGACTGCAGTCACAAATTTAAAAGACACTTGTTCCTTGGGAGAAAAGTTCTGACAAATCTAGACAGCTTATTAAAAGCAGAGACATCACTTTGTCAACAAAGGTCCATATAGTCAAAGTTATGTTTTTTCCAGTATTCATGTAGGCATGTGAGAGTTGGGCCATAAAGAGGGCTGAGGGCCAAAGAATTGATGCTTTCAAACTGCGGTGCTGGAGAAGATTCTTGTGGGACCCCTGGACAGCAAGGAGATCAAATCAGTCAATCCTAAAGGAAATCAGTCCTGAATATTGATTGGAAGGACTGGTGCTGAAGCTCCAATACTTTGACCACCTAATATGAAGAACTGACTCATTGGAAAAGACCCGGATGCTGGGAAAGATTGAGGGCAAGAGGAGAAGGGGACAACAGAGGATGAAATAGTTGGATGACATCACTGACTCAATGTATATGAGTTTGAGCAAACTCAGGGAAATAGTGAAGGAGAGGTAAGCCTGGGGTGCTGCAGTTCATGGGGTCACAAAGATCAGACACAGTTTAGTGACTGAATAACAAGAAATAAATGGATATGAAATGTCCCTAAAAATAGATTTGTTCTGTCAAAAAAAGTTCTTAAGTTTAGAAAAGAGTCCCTGGAGTTTCCTAAATTCACCAATGTAAATACCTTTAAAGAAGACTCTAAAGCCAGCTGGTTGGTATTTTCAGAAAAACCCTTCTCCATTCAAAGTTTCAGTTTTAATATAGCAATCCTTCCATCCCTTATTCTTGATTTCACTTTCCAAGGTTTCAGTTACCCTCAGTCAACCATGGCCCTAAAATGTTAAATGGAAAATTTCAGAAATAATTAATAAGTTTTAAACTTCATGCCACTCTGAGTAGTGGGATGAAATCTTATATCATCCCACTCCAACCTACCTTGGAAGGGAATCCCATTTGTCACTAGTGGTCTTCTCAGTTATCAGATTCACTGTCATGGTATCACAGTATCACGCTTTCAAGAAATCTTTGCTTTCTCAGTAATTTGTAAGAATAGTGATGCAAAACATAAGAATAGTGATACAGACAATTCAGCTATACCAAAAAAAAAAAAAAAAAGGAGCTATGAAGTGCTTCTTTTAAGTGAAAAGGTGAAAGTTCTTATCTAAATATGAAACCCAAAAAATCAATGCTGAGGTTGCTAAGACCTGCATTAAGACAAGCTGTGAAATTATAAAGAGGAAAAAACTTGTGCTAGTTTTGCTGCTGCTGCTGCTGCTGCTGCTAAGTCGCTTCAGTTGTGTCCGACTCTGTGTGACCCCATAGACGGCAGCCCACCAGGCTCTCCTCCCTGGGATTCTCCAGGCAAGAACCCTGGAGTGGGTTGCCATTTCCTTCTCCAATGCGTGCAAGTGAAAAGTAAAAGTGAAGTCACTCAGTGGTGTCCGACTCTTGGCAATCCCATGGACTGCAGCCCACCAGGCTCCTCCGTCCATGGGATTTTCCAGGCAAGAGTACTGGAGTGGGGTGCCATTGCCTTCTCCAGCTAGTTTTGCTACTGTACCTCAAATGGGAAAAATAATGGCCACCACTTACTGAGTGGTAGGTACTTTTTTAAGATGAAAAAAGTACTAAATTTTACAGTAAGATATGAGAGAAAGAGAGAGACCATATTCACATAACTTTTTTTTTTAAGTTTTCTATTAATTTTATTGAGGTATAGCTTCTTTACAATATTGTGTTAGTTTCTGCAGTACAGCAAAGTGAATCAGTTACACATATACATATATCCAAAAAATAGATTTCTTTCCCATTTAGGTAACTCAGTAGTAAAGAATCACTTGCCAATGCAGGAAATGCAGGATATGTGCATTTGATCCCTGGGTCAGGAAGATCTCCTGGAGTCAGATATCATTGTCTGGCAAATTCCATGAACAGAGGAGCCTGGAGGGGTGTAGTCCATGCAGTCCCAAAGAGTCAGACACAAGTGAGTGATACATGCACATTTAGGTCACCGAAGGGCACTGAGTAGACTTCACTGTGCTGTGCCAGAAACCATGAATAGTACCAAACTGTGTATACACTATGTGTTTTCCCATAGATACACACCTATGATAAAGTTTAGTTTATAAATTAGGTACACCAAGAAATTAGCAACAAATTTAATGATAAAATAGAACAGTTACAAAAGTTAAGTGACAGTCCTCACTGAGGACACAGAGTATAAAAAATAAATATTATACTTGGAATTTGGCAGTATTCATGGTTTCAGGCATTAACTTGGAGTCTAGGAAGTATCTACCATGGGTAAGAGAGGGGATATCATGTAACAAGACTGTCAGTTATATGGGCTCTGAAGAGCTACTTCTTGGGGTTTGAAACTGGCTGCTTTATTTACTATAGGCAAGTGGTTAAACTCCTTTGTAAAAATGTAGATAATAATTTTACCTAAATCACAGTATTGTGAAAAGTATAAAATAGTTAAAACATGTATGTTTCCTAGAATAAACCTAATATACACATATAGAATATATATATATATTTTATTATAATATATATATTATCATTATTAATTTATTTCCCCTCCCTCAGTCTTTTTCTTTTTTGGTAATATCTGTGTACATCAGATTCTACCACTAGTGTTTACTTTCTTTCAATGTAGAATCATGGCCTTTTTATTTCTTCATATTAGTTTTTTGATCCTTTAAGTTAAACCTATCATAATGATTCACACATAGACATTCTGTAACCATCCATAAGACAGTACACAATTGTCCAGGTTAACTGGCTACAGACTTAAGGCATGTGGCAAAATAATAAATAATTTAAAATTAAATAAACAGTAATGCTCATTTTATTGAATATAATTTTAACCTGAATAGTATCATTCCCCTCAAATTACTATATGTTTATGACTATCTAGTATTCTTATTGTGCTTCTCTGATGGCTCAGTGGTAAAGAATCCTCTTGCCAAGGCAGAAACTATGGGTTTGATCTCTGATCCAGGAAGATCCCCTGGAGAAGGAAATAGCAACCCACTCCAAAGTCTTGCCAGTAGAAACCCATGAACAGATGAGCCTGGCGGGCTATAGTCCATGGGGTCACAAAGAGTAGGACACAACTTAGCAGCTGAATAAAAACAAGTATTCTTGTCATTGTTTAACTTTTATGTAATTGATGAATTATGAATTATTTTCTCTTTTTATTAAAAAATCACAAAAATATGGTTATTTGTGAAGTTAATGATTATACAGACAATTTGTGTTAATCATAAAATCCCATGGATCAGAAATTGGTCATATGAGAGGAACTTATAATTAAGGAGAGTAACTTAGAGTATGTTTGGAAAAAAAATTTTTTTTTAATATTAAGCTCCATGACTCTTTGTATATTTTAGAGAATAAGCCTTTATCTGTTGCTTTATTTGCAAACATTTTCTCCATTCTGAAGTTTGTCTTTTCATCTTGTTTATGGTTTTCTCTGCTGTGCAAAACCTTTTAAGTTTAATTAGGTCCCATTTGTTTACTTATTTATTTATTTATTAAATTTTCATTACTCTGGGAGGTGGGTCAAAAAAGAACTTACTGTGGCTTATGTCACAGAGTATTTTTCCTATGTTTTCCTCTAAAAGTTTTATAGTGTCTGGGTTTACATTAAGGTCTTTAAGTCATTTGAGTTTATTTTTGCATATGGTGTTAGTATTCTAATTTCATTCTTTTACCTGTAGCTATACAGATTTCAAAACACCACTTATTGAAGAGGCTGTCTTTTCTCCATTGTATATTTTTGTCTATCATAGACTAGGTGACCATAGGTGCGTGGGTTTGTCCCTGGGCTTTCTAGGAAAACTTATACAGATGTCTCTCCAAAGAAGACATATAGATGGCCAAGAAACACATAAGAAGATGCTCAAGACCACTAATTATTAAATATATGCAAATCAAACACACAGTGAGGTATCACCTCACACCAGTCAGAATGGCCATTATCAAAAATATGTACAAATAATAAATTCTGGAGAGGGTGTGGAGAAAAGGAAACCATCTTTCAGTGTTGGTGAAAATGTAAATTGATACAGACATTGTGGAGAACAGTATGAAGGTTCCTCAAAAAACTAAACTTAGAACTACCATATGACCCAGCAATCCTGCCACTAGGCATATATTTTGAGAAAACTATAATTCAAAAGGAAGCATGCACCTCAATGTTCATTGCAGCACTATTTACAATAGACAGGGTAAAGAAACAACCTAAATGTCCAATGACAAATTAATAGATAAAGATGTGCTACATACATATAATGGGATATTATTCAGCCACTAGAAGGAACGTAATAGGGCCATTTGTAGAGATATGGATGAAACTAGAGTCTGTCATACAGAACGAAGTAAGTCAGAAAAAGAAAAAGAAATATTGTATATTAATGCATATATGTGGAATCTAGAAAAAAATGGCAGACATAAACCTATTTCCAAGACAGGAATAGAGAAGTAGATGAAAAGAACCAACATTGATCATTAGGGGAATGGGAGAGTGGGGTGAATCAGGAGATTGGGATTGACACATTCACAATACTATGTGTAAAATAGAGAGCTAGTGGGAACTGGCTATAAAGCACAGGAAGCTCAGCTTGGTGTTCTGTGATGATCCAGACAGGTGAATGGAGAGGATTGGGAAGGAGGTCCAACAGGAAAGGGATATATGCATGCATGTGGCTGATTCACTTCATTGTACAGAAGAAACTCACACAACATTGTAAAGCAATTATATTCCAGTAAAGAAAATGAAAAAAAAAAAAATAGAGTGTAAAATATAGTGGGAAGCACTCCAGTATTCTTGTCTGGGAAATCCCATGGACAGAGGAACCTGGTGAGCACAGTGCGTGGGGTCACAAAGAGTCAGACACAACTGAACATGAAGTAGATGGATATTCTAACCTAAAAATACTCCAGTATAAAAGATAAAAATACAAATATATATGTATATATATAGTGGGAATAAATGATACTTTTGAATGACTAGCTTGAGTCTGCCAAACAAGTTTTATTCTTGAACTTCGTGCATGGGCAATGTAACCTTAACATTTATTTTTATGCATAAATCCAAACCTCTGAATGATACCAAAACAACTTTTGAACCCTAAAAGAAATATTCAATGTTATTCAATAGCTTA
Source organism: Bos mutus (assembly GCF_027580195.1). Lineage (NCBI taxonomy): Eukaryota > Metazoa > Chordata > Mammalia > Artiodactyla > Bovidae > Bos > Bos mutus. The sequence continues at coordinate 60,672,467 of NC_091618.1, forward strand.
CTTTGATTTTTATCAGTTCAGTCTTAGATAACTAATGATTCTGGAAAGCATATTAAAGTATTAAATAAAGTTCTATTATTCAGAAACTGTCTATATACTAGTGATGTTGGTGACAGTTGACTAAGTACAGTCTAACTGTGATTAGTGATTTACATTTTCAAATGCAGCAAAAGGGCAATCTACCGCCAGTGAGCAATTCAACTACACAAATAGACTTGAAAGGGAAATATAAATTACCCTGAACAATTTGAACCACTGGAAAATAATATTACCATACAAAACATTCTAATTATCTCACACAAGGCAAATTTACTTTAGAGCATGTGCTAAACGTGAAATGCTAACAGTTCTTTATAATGCCAATTACAGTAGACTAAATTTATCCACTGTATCTCATTATTCCAATTTTTAGCTTCTTTCTCCTTAGACTGAAAATGAAAACTGTTACTTTTCCATTCCTTGCACCACAATCATTTTTTTTTCTGAACTATTCACATACCATAAAATGTATATTCTTTAGATTGATTCTGGTGACCTAGAAATAGAATTTAAAAAGTAAACTAATGTTGTATTTCCCAAATTGTGTTCCATGATACACTAATTCTATAATATAGCCATCTTAAAGCATCAGATATTCCATAATTAAGTAATTTTGAAAGACTGTAAGTTGAAGTATGCAGCTTCCTTTACCAAATGTTAGCTCAAAACACTATACAGTTGACAGTTGAAAAATGTGGGTTTAGATACTCAGACCCTCCACTGAGTATCTGCATATAACTTTACAGTCAGTCCCTCCCTCTCCAAGTTTCAAAAATCACAGATTGGATTCAACAAAACCATGGATCCTGCTGTATTCAGTTCAGTCACTCAGTTGAGTTCAACTCATTGTGACCCTATGGACTGCAGCATGCCAGGCCTCCCTGTCCATCACCAACTCCTAGAACTTGCTCAAACTCATGTCCACTGAGTTGGTGATGCCATCCTCTGTTGTTCCCTTCTCCTCCTGCCTTCAGTCTTTCACAGCATCAGGGTCTTTTCCAATTGCAGCACTATTTACAATACAGTAGCATTTATTGGGGAAAAAAATCCACCTCTAAGAGGACACATGCAATACAAAACTGACGTTGATCAATGATAAATTGTATTTTCAATTCATTGGAAATTTATAAGGTGGGGTGTGCTTGGGTACTATGATGTGACATATTTTGAAAGGATAGCTTACACTGAAGGATATTTTGGGAAATGCTGAGCTAGTGGGATTTTGATTTGGGGATGAAGCAAACTTTGCCTCAATATTTCCTAGGAAACGACATGTTGCAAAAGAAAATTCTTGGCTGAAGACATTGGAGTTTGGGCTCTTGTGTTGGTTTTCCTTTTCCCTTCATCTGCTAAGATCTTTCACCTGAACTTTTCTGTCTTCTGATTTCAAGCTTGAGATTGAAGCATCTGTTTTTTCTTATTTTTTCCCTTCTGAAAAGAAACTTTATTTTACATTTCTAAATTGCCCTTATTATGGACCATTGATACAATTACTTTGGTAGCAGAATAATGGAAAAGTGTGGGATTCAGAGTCAGGCAGGTGTTTAAATTTGACTTTAAATTTAGAAACAAATGACTAGTTTTAAATAATAATCATGGACAAATTAAAATTTTATTCAAATTCTTTTTTTTTAATCTTAAGGAATTAGTTATTATTCTGTTTTGAAGTATATGCATGTAAGTGCTCCATCATTTTTAAATTCCAAGACCATTGAAAATTTAAATCTGGGAACTTTCACTCTAAATTGCACCACACATGCATTTTATTCATGCTCAAGAAAATAAAAATCCTATTATAGTTTGAGCCATTTGATAGACTTTTTAAAGAGAGGTGTCCATCTCTTATTGGGAGACTATATTTTATCCTATCATATTATGTGGGTACAGTAAGTGATTCACACATACAGGGTGGAGTTTCCTTGACAAGGAGACACAGGAAGGTTTCTTTCCTGCCAAATACTAGTGGCTACTGATGTGTTAGGAACTTCCTAGCTATATTAGGAAGAGGACAAGAATGAGTCTTTTCAGCCTCAGCAGGCTGGATTGGAGAACTACCTGGGCCCCATGTCTTCTTGAGTGAATATCTTCTAGTAACCAGCAAAGTCTAGGTTGTGTTAAAGAAGAAGGTCCCAAGACTAAAAATATTTTTATTTACTAGAATACTTTGAAACTGACAAGATATTATGAGTTATAGAATCAGTATGCATATCATGGAGTTACTCTTCTAGCCATAAGAAAGGCATGAAACAATTTGGCAGTGTTATTTAAATAATAAATGAAATATTTTATTTTTAGAATTCACTAGGTTTAGGTTCCTCAATAAAACTCAATATTTTGGTAAAAGAAAGCATGAATGGTATTTCAAACCAAGGGCACACCTGAATGGCTGTCTAGGGGATTCCTATGGCAACTTGGAGCCTGGAATTTAGAAGAGGAAAAGGAAGGTGTTAAGAAGGAAATGCAAATACTCTGCATACTTATTAGGACTCGAAAGAAAACAGAAAATCCTTAAAAGGTGACTGATAGAAGTAGATAGTTCTTGGATTTAAAGATCAGGAAAGTTTCTATCAAGAGTTTTATAGAATAAATAGATAACAATAATACGAAGAAGAAAGAGGAGAAAGAGAATGAAACATTAGTAACAATATAGTTCTAAACTGCCCTTATATGGGACCATTGATTAAATTACCTTGGTAGCAGAATAGTGGAAAAGTGTAGGATTCAGAAATAGGCAAGTTTTTAACTGTGGCATTAAAAATTTACAAACAAATGACTAGTTTTGGATAGTAACCATGGACAAGTTAAAATTTTATTGTAAGTACATTCTAATTATTATTTATCTTAAAATATAATTAAAATTCATCATGGATAACAACAGAAATGCTATTATGGCTGCCATTTCACAGTTAACACAATACTTTAAGACACTAAATGACAAATATGGTGGGCCATACCACTGAAAAATGAAACTTTGTCAATCTGACTCCAAAGTTCATGCGTCTAACCAAACAGGTGCCCAACAAACCTAAGGTACTGGAGAGCTGACAACCTCAGACTCTGGCTTGTCCATTTGCAATTTTGCTCGATCTCAGAACTGACATTAAACTGCTAGTATGTTCATTTGAAAGCCTCATTTTGAGGTAAAAAATCAGCTATCATTCAGTCACTTAGTTGTGTCCAACTTTTTGCGACCCCATGGACTGCAACACACCAGGCTTCCCTGTCCAACACCAACTCCCAGAGCTTGCTCAAATTCATGCCCTTTGAGTCAGTGATGTCATCCAACCATCTCATCCTCTGTCGTCCCCTTCTACTCCTGCCTTCAATTTTTCCCAAAACCAAAATCTTTTCCACCAAGTCTGTTTTTCGCATCATGTAGCCAAAGTATTGGAGCTTCAGCTCCAGCATCAGTCCTTCCAATGCATATTTAGGACTGACTTCCTTTACCATGGGCTTCCCTGGTGGCTCAGATGGTAAAGCGTCTGCCTGCGATGTGGGACCTGGGTTCGATTCCTGGGTTGGGAAGATCCCCTGGAGAAGGAAATGGCAATCCACTCCAGCACTCTTGCCTGGAAAATCCCATGGACAGAGGAGCCTGATAGGCTACAGTGCATGGGGTCTCAAAGAGTAGGACAAGACTGAGCGACTTCACTTTCACTTTCCTTTAGGATAGACTGGTTGGATCTCCTTGCAATCCAAAGGAATAAAATTAAAAAAAAAAAAAAGTTTTCTCCAACACCACAGTTTTCAAAAGCATCAATTCTTCGGTGCTCAGCTTTCTTTATAGTTCAACTCTCACATCCATACATGACTCCTGGAAAAACCATAGCTTAGACTAGATGGACATCTATTGGCAAAATGATGTCTCTGCTTTTTAATATGCTGTCTAGGTTGGTCACAGCTTTTCTTCCAAGGAGCAAGCATCTTTTAATCTCATAGCTTCAGTCACCATCTGCAGTGATTTTAGAGCTCAAAAAAATGAAGTCTGTCCCTGTTTCCATTGTTTCCCATCTATTTGCCATGAAGTGATGGGACCAGATGCCATGATCTTTGTTTTCTGAATGTTAAGTTTTAAGCCAACTTTTTCACTCTCTTCTTTCACTTTCATCGGGAGGCTCTTTAGCTCTTCTTAGCTTTCTGCTATAAGCGTGGTGTCATCTGGGTATCTAAGATTATTGATATTTCTCCCGGCAATCTTGATTCCAGCTTGTGCTTCATCCAAACCAGCATTTCATATGATGTACTCTGCATATAAGTTAAATAAACAGGGTGACAATATACAGCCTTGGTGTGCTCCTTTCCCGATTAGGAACCAGTCTGTTTTTCCATGTCCAGTTCTAACTGTTGCTTCTTGACCTGCAAACAGATTTCTCAGGACGCAGGTTAGTTTGTCTGGTATTCCCATCTGTTGAAGAATTTGCCACAGTTTGTTATGATCCACACAGTCAAAGGCTTTGGCATAGTCAATAAAGCAGAAGTTGGCACCCCACTCCAGTACTCTTGCCTGGAAAATCTTGTGGACGGAGGAGCCTAGTAGGCTACAGTCCATGGGGTCGCGAAGAGTCAGACACGACTGAGCGACTTCCCTTTCACGTTTCACTTTCATGCATTGGAGAAGGGAATGGCAACCCACTCCAGTGTTCTTGCCTGGAGAATCCCAGGGATGGAGGAGCCTGGTGGGCTGCCATCTATGGGGTCACATAAAGTTGGACACGAGTGAAGTGACTTAGCAGCAGCAGCAGATGTTTTTCTGGAATTCCCTTGCTTTTTTGATGATCCAATGGATAATGGCAATTTGATGTCTGGTTCCTCTGTCTTTTCTAAATTCAGCTTGAACATCTGGAAGCCCATGGTTCACATTCTGTTGAAGCCTGGCTTAGAGAATTTTGAGCATTACTGTGCTAGCGTGTGAGATGAGTGCAATCGTGAGGTAGTTCAATCCCTGGATTGGGAAGATCCCTTGGAGAAAGTAACAGCTACCCACTCCAGTGTTCTGGCCTAGAGAATTCCATGGACTGTATAGTCCATGGGGTTACAAAGAGTTGGACACAACTGAGTGACTTTCACTTTCACTTTGAACATTCTTTGCCATTATCTTTGATATTAAAATGAAAACTAACGTTTTCCAGTCCTGTGGCCACTGCTGAGTTTTCCAAATTTGCTGGTATATTGAGTGAAACACTTTCACAGCATCATCTCGTAGGATTTGAAATAGCTCAACTGGAATTCCATCACCTCCCCTAGCTTTGTAGTGATGCTTTCTGAGGACCACTTGACTTCCATTCCAGGATGTCTGGCTCAAGGTGAGTGATCACACCGTCATAGTTATCTTGGTCATGAACATCCTTTTTGTATAGTTCTCTGTATTCTTGCCACCTCTTCTTAATATCGTATGCTTCTGTTAGGTACATACTGTTTCTGTCCTTTATTGTGCCCATCTTTGCATGAAACATTCCCTTGGTATCTCTGATTTTCTTGAAGAGATCTCTAATCTTTCCCATTCTATTATTTCTTCTATTTCTTTGCTTTGATCACTGAGGAAGGCTTTCTTATCTCTCTTTGCTATTCTTTGGAACTCTGCTTTCATATGGGTATATCTCTGCATTCAAATAGGTAATCCCTTGACAAATAGATTAAAGGGATTAGATTTGATAGACAGATGCCTGAAGAACTATGGATGGAGGTTCCTGACATTGTACAGGAGGCAGTGGTCAAGACCATCTGCTAGTAAAAGAAATGCAAAAAGGGAAATGATTGTCTGAGGAGGCCTTTCAAAGAGCTGAGAAAAAATTCAGCTATATTGTTGTATAAATTATTCAGAGAAAATAAAGCATTTAAAACCCACAGCGGCTATTAAATCTTTTCATTTTCTCCTTTAATTCCAGTAATGAATAACTAGTGAATTTTGGTAAATGAATAAATAAAAGAATGATAAGTTATGGACAAAAACTTTACAAAATGATTTGTTTTTTAACCATTATTTGAAAATAACTCTAGTACCCCTACACTCATGCATTATTAAAATTATCTTTTTTCTTTCCAGTTGTGATATAACTGACATACAGTGCTTTATAATTTTAAGGAATGCAGCATAATGACTATATATATATATATATATGTACATATATACAGGTATATATATATATATATATATATGTATATATACACAGGTCTCCCACATAGCAGGTGGATTTTTTACCAGCTGAGCCACAAGGGAAGCCCAAGAATACTGGAGTGGGTAGCCTATCCCTTCTTCAGCGGATCTTCCGACCAAGGAATCAAACCGGAGTCTCCTGCATTGCAAGCTGATTCTATATCAACTGAGTTACGAGGGAAGCCCATAATGACTATGTGTGTGTGTGTGTGTGTGTGTGTGTGTGTGTGTAAACTGTGGTGTTGGAGAAGACTCTTGAAAGTCCCTTGGATTGCAAGGAGATCCAACCAGTCCATTCTAAAGGAGATCAGTCCTGGGTGTTCATTGGAAGGACTGATGCTGAAGCTGAAACTCCAATACTTTGGCCACCTCATGCAAAGAGTTGACTCATTGGAAAAGACACTGATGCTGGGAGGGATTGGGGGCAGGAGGAGAAGGGGACAACAGAGAATGAGATGGCTGGATGGCATCACCGACTCAATGGACATGCATTTGAGTGAACTCCGGGAGTTGGTGATGGACAGGGAGGCCTGGCGTGCTGCGATTCATGGGGTTGCAAAGAGTCAGACATGACTGAGTGTGTATATATATATATATGCACCTCCTTTTTCCACCCACCTGTTGATAGACACTTAGCTTGCTTCCAAACTAATATACCTTGGCTATGATAAATAATGCTGCAACAAACAGAAAGTTGTATACAGCTTTTAAAATTATGGTTTTTGTTTTCTTTGGATAAATACCCAGGATTGGAATAATTGGATAGTATGGCAGTTCTATTTTTAATTTTTTGAGAAATCTTTATACTATTTTTCAAAATGACTGCATTAACTTAATCCTACCAACAATGAAAGAGGGTTCCCTTTTCTCCACATCCTTGTTGACACTTGTTACTTACTGTATTTTTTCTTTTATTATAGTCATTCTGACAGGTGTGAATTGATATCTCATCATGGTTTTCATTTGCATTAGTGAGTATTAGTGATACTGAACATCTTTTCATGGGTCTGTTGGCCATTTGTGTATCTCCTTTGAAAAAAATTGCATATTCAGGACCTCTGCTCCTTCCTCAAATGGGTTGTTCATTTTTTTGATGTTGAGTTGTGTGAGTTCTTTGTATATTTTTTATATTAACTCCTTATTAAATATATGCAAAAATCCTCTCCCAGATCTCCCTGGAATCTTTTGGAAAAGTCTTTTCCAATTCAGTGGGCAATATTTTCTCTCTCTCTTTTTATTTATTTATTTTTTGATGTTTTTCTTTAATGTGCAAAATATTTCTAGCTTAGTATAGTCCCATTTGTTCATTTTTGCATTTGGTTCCCTTGCCTTAGGAGACATAGTCAAAAACAGTATTGCTAAGACCTATGTCAAAAGGTGTATTGCCTAAGTTTTTTTCTAAAGTGTTATGGTTTCAGGTCCTATATTTAAGTCTTTAATCCATTTCAAGTGTATTTTTTTGTGAAAAGTAGTCTAGTCTGATTTTTTTTTGCATGTAGCTGTTCAGTTTTCCCTATTAATGTATTGAAAATATTGTTTTTTTCCACTGTATATCCCTACTCCTTTTGTTGTAGATTTATTGATCCTGTAAGTGTTGGTTCATTTCTAGGATCTCTATTCTCTTCCATTGACCTCTTTGTCCACTTTTGTGCCAGTGCTGGTGGTGTTTTAGTTGCTAAGTTGTGTCTGACTCCTGTGACTCCATGGACTATAGCCTGTCAGGCCCCTTTCTTTTCATTACCATAGCTTTGTAATATAGTTTAAAATCAGGGCACATAATATCTCTGTCTTTTCTCAAGATTGTTTTGGTGAATTGATATCTTTTCTGTTTCCATACAAATTTCAAAATTATTTCTTCTAGTTCCATGAAAAAAGTCCTCCATAATTTGAGAGAGATTATATTGAATCCATAGTTTGCCTTGGGCATTATGGTCATTATAACAATCTTAACTCTTCGAATCCATGAGAATAGTATATGTTTCCATTTGTTAGTGTCATCTTCAATTTCTTTCAGCAGTGACTTTTAGTGTTCTGAATACACATCTTTTACCTCCTTAGGTGGGTTTATTCCTAGGTATTTCATTCTTATTGATGTAATCTTAAATGAGATTGTTTTCTTAATTTTTCTTTCAGATAGTTCACTCTTAGTATATAGAAATGCAACATGATTTTTGTACATGAATTGTGTATCTGGCAACTTTGCTGAATTCATTGAGTTAATACTTTTTTTTTTTTTTAGTATTTTTAGGATATCCTATATATAGTATTCCTTCCTGCAGTAGTAGATATAATGGTCATCTGAGTTAAATTCACCCATTCCAGTCCATTTCAGTTCACTGATTCCTAGAATGTCGACATTCACTCTTGCCATCTCTTGTTTGACCACTTCCAATTTGCCTTGATTCATGGACCTGACATTCCAGGATCCTATGCAATATTGCTCTTTACAGCATCGGACCTTGCTTCTATCACCAGTCACATCCACAGCTGGGTGTTGTTTTTGCTTTGGCTCCATCCCTTCATTCTTTCTGGAGTTATTTCTCCACTGATCTCCAGTAGCATATCGGGCATCTATTGACCTGGGGAGTTTCTCTTTCAGTATCCTATCATTTTGCCTTTTCATACTGTTCATGGGGTTCTCAAGGCAAGAATACTGAAGTGGTTTGCCATTCCCTTCTCCAATGGACCACATTCTGTCAAATCTCTCCACCATGACCCGCCCATCTTGGGTTGCCCCACGGGCATGGCTTAGTTTCATTGAGTTAGATAAGGCTATGGTCCTAGTGTGATTAGACTGAATAGTTTTCTGTGAGTATGGTTTCAGTGTGTTTGCCTTCTGATGCCCTCTTGCAACACCTACCGTCTTACTTGGGTTTCTCTTACCTTGGGCCTGGGGTATCTCTTCACGGCTGCTCCAGCAAAGCGCAGCCATTGCTCCTTACCTTGGACGAGGGGTATCTCCTCACCGCTGCCCTTCCTGACCTTCATTGTGGGATAGCTCCTCTAGGCCCTCCTGCGCCAGTGCAGCCACGGCTCTGAGTAACTCCTCTAGTTGCCACCCCTGGCCTCGGGCGTGGGGTAGCTCCTTCCAGCCGCTGCCCCTGGCCTCCGACGCTGGGTATCTCCTCTTGGCCGCCCCCCCTTGACCTCGGACGCGGGGTAGATCCTCTGGGCTGTTCCTCTGCCGTTGCAGTCTGGGACTCTCGGCCGCTGCCCCTGACCTCGGACGTGGGGTAACTCCTCTTGGCTGCCGCCCTTCGGGCATGGGGTCCTCCCGGCTTCTGTCCCTGACCTTGGACGTGGGGTGGCTCCTCTCAGCCGCGCCTACCACAGCCGCCTGTGCTATGGCACGCCCGTCGCAGCTGCCTGCGCTATTTAACTTATATGCAGAGTACATCATGAGAAAAGCTGGACTGGAAGAAACACAAGCTGGAATCAAGATTGCCGGGAGAAATATCAATAACCTCAGATATGCAGATGACACCACCCTTATGGCAGAAAGTGAAGAGGAACTCAAAAGCCTCTTGATGAAAGTGAAAGTGGAGAGTGAAAAAGTTGGCTTAAAGCTCAACATTCAGAAAACGAAGATCATGGCATCTGGTCCCATCACTTCATGGGAAATAGATGGGGAAACAGTGGAAACAGTGTCAGCCTTTATTTTTCTGGGCTCCAAAATCACTGCAGATGGTGACTGCAGCCATGAAATTAAAAGGCGCTTGCTCCTTGGGAGAAAAGCTATGATCAACCTAGATAGCATATTCAAAAGCAGAGACATTACTTTGCCAACAAAGGTTCGTCTAGTCAAGGCTATGGTTTTTCCTGTGGTCATGTATGGATGTGAGAATTGGACTGTGAAGAAGGCTAAGCACTGAAGAATTGATGCTTTTGAACTGTGGTGTTGGAGAAGACTCTCGAGAGTGCTTTGGACTGCAAGGAGATCCAACCAGTCCATTCTGAAGGAGATCAGCCTTGGGATTTCTTTGGAAGGAATGATGCTAAAGCTGAAACTCCAGTACTTTGGCCACCTCATGCGAAGAGTTGACTCATTGGAAAAGACTCTGATGCTGGGAGGGATTGGGAGCAGGAGGAGAAGGGGATGACAGAGGATGAGATGGCTGGATGGCATCACTGACTCGATGGACGTGAGTCTGAGTGAACTCCGGGAGTTGGTGAGGGACAGGGAGGCCTGGCGTGCTGCGATTCATGGGGTTGCAAAGAGTCGGACACGACTGAGCGACTGATCTGATCTGATAGTTAACTATGTAATAGTTAGTTTAAAATGGAGTATAGAGTATCCAAACAGACACATGTATCATAGACTGAATCATTATTTCATTTCACTGAACTTTGGGTGACACTTCCATACACAATCAGTTGGCTTTGTAGATTCTACCTTTTCATCAGAGCAAATCCAAGTCTTGCTAAGCCTAAGCCTGTACCATTTTAGGAGCTCTCTTTCATTAAAAAAAAAAAAGTAGTCATATAAGGAGATTATTTTACTTGTAAATAATAAATCAGAATACAATATTTAAAAATTGGCAAATAAAATATTGTTTTTGCGATGTACAAAAAGATAATACATAGCATTTTTTTTATGTGCTTGTGCTCAGTACCTCACTCATGTCTGTTTGTGATCACATGGACTGTAGCCCACCAAATTTCTCTGTCCATGGGATTTTCCCAGTAAGAATACTCGAGTGGGTTGCCATATCCTTTTCCAGGGGATCTTCCAAACTCAGGGATCAAAACTGCATCTGCTGTGTCTGCTGCCTTGCAGGTGAATTCTTTACCAATAAGCCAACAGGGAAGCCCATAGCATATATATACTTACATATATAATATATTAATATCTATATATATATATTAACCCTCTTACACAACTCCATGGTAAATTTTTAGATTTTCATTCTTTGTACTTTATATGACAAAGATCTGGCAATATAATTTTCTACAGCTAGAATAAAATATTTTATTCTGTTTCCATTTCCTATGCATCCTTTCATCCTTTAATATGATTGATTTTTAATAAATATTTCTTCCAGTGTGACAATTTGTTATTGGTATTGTCATGCAAAATTCTCAAATTAAATTAAATTGTCTATATGAGAAAATTATAAATATTTGATGAATGAAATATAAGAAATATATAAATGAAGAAGCATTTTATTTTCCTAGATAGAATATTTCTTCAAGAAAATTAGAGATACCAAGGGAACATTTCATACAAATATGGGCATAATAAAGGACAGAAATGGTATGGACCTAACAGAAGTGGAAGATATTAAGAAGAGGTGGCAAGAATACACAGAAGAACTATACAAAGAAGATCTTTACGACCCAGAAAATCATGATGCTGTGATCACTCACCTAGAGCCATATCCTGTACTGCAAAGTCAAGTGGACCTTAGGAAGCATCACTATGAACAAAGCTAGAGGAGATGATGGAATTCCAGTTGAGCTATTTCAAATTCTAAAAGATGATGCTGTGAATGTGCTGAACTCAATATGCCAACAAATTTGGAAAACTCAGCAGTGGCCACAGGACTGGAAAAAAAATCCGCTTTCATTCTAATCCCAAAGAAAGACAATGCTAAAGAATGCTCAAACTAGTGCACAAGTGCACTCACCTCACATGACAGTAAAGTAATGCTCAAAATTCTCCAAGCCATCCTTCCACCATATGTGAACTGTGAACTTCCAGACATTTAAGCTGGATATAGAAAAGGCAGAGGAAACAGAGATCAAATGGCCAACATTTGTTGGATCATCAAAAAAGCAAGAGAGTTCCAGAAAAACATCTACATCTGCCTTATTGACTATGCCAAAGCCTTGACTGTGTGGATCACAATAAACTGTGGAAAAATCTGAAAGAGATGGGAATACCAGACAACCTGACCTGCCTCTTGAGAAATCTGTATACAGGTCAGGAAGCAACAGTTAGAACTGGACATGGAACAACAGACTGGTTCCAAATAGGAAAAGGAGCACGTCAAGGCTGTATATTGTCACCCTGCTTATTTGACTTATAAGCAGAGTACATCATGAGAAATACTGGGCTGGATGAAGCACAAGCTGGAATCAAGATTGCCAGGAGAAATATCAATAACCTCAGATATGCAGATGACACCACCTTATGGCAGAAAGTGAAGAACTAAAGAGCCTCTTGATGAAAGTGAAAGAGGAGAGTGAGAAATTTGGCTTAAAGCTCATACTTCAGAAAACAAAGATCATGGCATCCAGTCCCAACATTTCATGGCAAATAGATGGGGCAACTGTGGAAACAGGGACAGACTTCATTTTTTGAGCTCCAAAATCACTGCAGATGGTGACTGCAGCCATTAAATTAAAAGACATTTACTCCTTGAAAGAAAAGTTATGACCAACCTAGACAGCATATTAAAAAGCAGGGACATTACTCTGCCAACAAAGGTCTGTCTAGTCAAAGTTGGGATTTTTCCAGTAGTCATATATAGATGTGAGGTTTGGACTATAAAGCTGAGCACCGAAGAATTGATGCTTTTGAACTGTGGGTTGGAGAAGACTCTTGAGAGTCCCTTGGACTGCAAGGAGATCCAACCAGTCCATCCTAAAGGAAATCGGTCCTATATATTCATAGGAAGACCTGGTGCTAAACTGAAGCTTCAATGCTTTGGCCACCTACTGTGAAGAACTGACTCATTTGAAAAGACTCTGATGCTGGGAAAGATTGAAGGCAGGGGGAGAAGGGGACGACAGAAGATGAGATGCAATCACTGACTCAATGGATATGAATTTGAGTAAGTTCTGGGAGTTGGTGATGGACAGGGAGGCTTGGCATGCTGTAGTCCATGGGTTTGCAAAGAGTTGGACATGACTGACTGACTGAACTGAGAATATCTCAATATTGCCAAGGTACACATTTTTCCTAAATTGGTCTATATATTCATTGCAGTATCAAACAAATCCCAGCAATTTATTTTGAGATCAATATACACGTAATAACTTGCTGTGATCTATGATATATGGAGAGGAAGAAGACTCAGAATTGTCAATAATATTGAAGGGAAGAACAAAGTTGAGTAACTGTCACTGCCTGACTTCACAAAATACTATAAAACCACAGTAATCAAGAATCTGTAATGTTGGTGAAGGGATAAATATAGATCAGTGTAACAGAATAGAGAGGCAGAAATAGACTCACATTCAGGTAATCAATTTATCTTTGACAAAGGAACAAAGACTATACAATAGACAAAAGATGTCTTTTCAGGAAATGGTCTCTGAACACAGGACATCATGTAGAAAGAACAGAAATAAGAAGCAATAGCATAGACAGAGACTTATCTACTTCACAAAAATTAACTCAAAATGGATCACAGACCTAAATGTAAAATATATACTTTAAAACTCCTAGAAGATAACATAAGAGAATATCTAGATGACTTTGAGTATGGTGATGACTTTTAAAATAAAACACCATAGACATGATTCATGAAAGAAAGAATGGATAAATTTGAGCCCATTAAATATTTTTAAAAATTTATTTGTACAACATAGTCAAGGGAGTGAGAAGTCAAGTCACAAATTAGAAAAACATGCAAAAATATATCTGGTAAAGGACTGTTACTCAAAATATACAAAGAACTCTTCAACTTGACAATAAGAAAATAAGCAAACTGATTATTAATTTAAAAAAGGGGATGAGAAACTTAACCAATATTGCAGCAAAGAAGATATATGGATGGCAAATACACATATAACAAGAAGCTTGATATCATATATCATGAGGGCATTAAAAAATAAAAAGGTTATCATTATACGTCAGAATGGCTAAAATTCAGAACACTGAAACCAAATGCTGATAAGGACATGAAACAACAGAATTGTCATCCATTGTTGATGGGTGTGCAGAACGATTCCGTCACTTTTGAAGACAATCTAGTGGTTTCTTACAAAATTATACATAAACTTACCATAAGATCTAACATTCAGAGTTTTTGATTTTACTGCTGCTAAGTCACTTCAGTCGTGTCTGACTCTGTGTGATCCCATACACAGCAGCCCACCAGGCTTCCCCATCCCCGGGATTCTCCAGGCAAGAACACTGGAGTGGGTTGCCATTTTACTATAATAAGTTAAAAACTTAGGTCCACAAGCACTGCACACAGGTGTTTATAGCAACTTTATTGATAATTGTCATAATTGTCAAAACTTGAAAACAACTAAAATGCCCTTTTGTAGATGAATAAATAAACTGTGATATATCCAGACAATGGAATACTATTCAGTGCCAAGAAGAAACAAACTACCAAGCCATGAACGATACAGAGGAAACTTTAACTCACGTAATTAAGTGAAAGAAGCCAAACTGAAGAGGTTACATACTGTATGACTCCAAATATATGACATCTTGGAAAAAGCAAACTGTGAAGACAATAAAAAGATCAGTGATTGACAGGGTTAGGGGAGAGGGAGAAATAAATAGGAAGAACACATTGAATTTTTAGGTTAGTAAAACTACTCTGTATGACATGATAATGTCTGATACATGTCATTATCCATTTGTCCAGCCACAAAATGTACAAATCCAAGAGTAATTCCTAATGTAAACTGTGGACTTGGATGGTAATAATGTGTCAATATAGGTTCATCCCTTGTAACAAATGCACCACTCTGTTGGGGGATATTGAGAATGGGGGATGTTATGGATGTGTGGATCAGGGAGTATAAGAAATCTCTGAACTCCCCCAACTCAGTTTTGCTGTGACTCTAAGTTCAGTTCAGTTCAGTTGCTCAGTCATGTCTGACTCTTTGAAAACCCATGGACTGCAGCACACCAGGCCTCCCTGTCAATCACCAACTCCCAGAGTTTAACCAAACCCATGTCCATTGAGTTGGTGATGCCAACCAACCATCTCATCCTCTGTCATCCTCTTCTCCTCCTGCCCTCAATCTTTCCCAGCATCAAGGTCTTTTCAAATGAGTCAGCTCTTAGCATCAGGTGGCCAAAGTATTGGAGTTTCAACTTCAACAACAGTCCTATCAATGAACACCCAGGACTGATCTCCTTTAGGATGAACTGGTTGGATCTCCTTGAAGTCCAAGGGACTCTCAAGAGTCTTCTCCAACACCACAGTTCAAAAGCATCACTTCTTCAGTGCTTGGCTTTTTTTACAGTCTAATTCTCACGTCCATACATGACTCTAAATCTGGTCTTGAAAGCAAAATTCTCAAATTACTGTAAAATTTGAAAACTCCATAAAATTTCTTTTTTATGAGCTGTAAGATTCCAGGACATTTTAATTGTGCAATGACTATTTTTATGCACTCTGAATTAAGAACTACTCACTAATCACTTTGTGAAGCTCTAGTGGCTCTTGATAAATCCACCTTGGCTGTTAATTTCCTCTTACATTCCCTCTTCTTATGTCTTCCCAACTATGGGGCATGGGGCCTTAGTCATTTCTCCTGCTATCTTCTTGTATATGGGCTAAAGTTGTTACAACTGAATCTTCACACAAAAATAAGAATTTACCCAACTAAAGCTTTTCAAGTTTTCCCTAAAGCTTTTACATTCAAAACTCTAAATTTAACACATAAGGCTTTTTAGATATGGTTCCTTTCCAGTTTTGTCATTGTCATTGTCATTACTTGATGAATAATAGAATTACCTGGAGAGTATTTTGAAACAAACCAGTGTGCCACACAAGTCTAAATAAACACTACCTATCTTGTTCATAAGGAATATTTCAAAACATGCTATCTATATAGTTGTAATTGGGCAGCCACAATTTTAAAGCTCTATATAAATTAATTTTGCTCTGTCTTCTTCCCTCAAACTCTTCACTTTATCTCTACCAATGAGCTTGCAATTCCTGAACTAATATTGATATTTTGAAACTGAAATATGTTCCTGTTTCTTGGCAGGAATGCCCTGTCCCTGACTGCCTATTATTGCAGAGATACATCTGGTTATGCTTGCCGGAAGGCACATTCTATTCTCCCTCATATACCACACTTCAATTCCTCAGAAGTCCCACCATTCCCTTAGATATGAAGTTTTAATAAGTCTCTTTAAGCCACCCAATCTTTACTCCTGTTGTTCACCTTCTCATCCTTAAATGGTAGTGGCTTAAAGTATTATTAATGGCTTACTAACAGTTTACATTTGTGTTTATGTTGCTACAGTGATTTCTTCTTCACTATAACATCAGTAATAATAACAGAAGTCCTCAGTGTCATAATCCAACATATATATTTCCCTTTGTTTCTGAAATATTTGCTTTTCCATAATAAATTTTCTAGTCTACACTTTGTTACCTTCAAGATTTACATAAGCATCCTCTCTAGGACACATTGGGAATGGGGTTACACCTACAAGTTCACAGAGATCTGTGCTATATCTCATTCATTACAAGGGAATCGAGATCTTCCAATACAGAAGGAAGGCTGTGGTAAACAAATCCTGCATCATCTATTGCTGTAGACCAGGAACCTAGAAAGGAATGAAGCCCTGAAGGTTTCTCAAGCCAATTTCTTCTGGTTTCTTTTCTGCTACTGGGATATACTTTCTCTCTCAACAGTTCACATATTTATCATTCAAAATGATGCAGGATCCAACCTAAGACTGTACTACCTTTAGAAAACAATGAGAAGTACAGCTGGAGAGGACTTCAGAGAGCAGTGAAAGATGAGGAAAGCTCATAAGAAAATACAGTAATTCCCTTACATAGGAACCTTCAAGTTGTGAACTTTTAAAGATACAAACATACACTTCGTTCCTGCAAGGAACCAGAACCTGTGACATCAATGTCAGGAATGTCTGAAATTTCAGCTTGCCTTCCTTCCTATTGCCGATGATCCTTCAGCTCTACCATCTCCCATCTCTCCCTCCTCTAGTCAGTAACTCTTCTTGCCTGTTCACTGGATGCCAGCCTCTGGATGCCAGCTGTTGTACTGTACTACTGTTCTTCTGAAGGTACCACACTGTAGGGTTAAGAATGTTTTCTTTATTTTTTGTGCCTGTTTTTTTATGGATTATTTGTGTGAAAAGTATTATAAACCTATTACAGTACAGTACTATATAGCTGATTGTGTTAGTTGGGTACCTAGGCTAACTTTGTTGGACTCATGAAAAAAATGAGCTGACAAGCATGCTCTCCAAATGGAACTCATTTGTATGCAGGGGACTTACTGTAAATACTTGTTATCACATATACAGGAATATAAAAATGTCTGAAATATAGTCAGAGGTGTTTGAGAACAATTGGATTTTATTTATTTATTTAAAGTTTTTTTTTTTATTTTTTTTAAGTCTTTATTGAATTTGTTACAACATTGCTTCCGTTTCATGTTTTGGTTTTTTAGCCACAAGGCATGTGGGATCTCAGCTCCCCAACCAGAGATCAAACCCAGACCCCCTGCACTGGAAGGTGAAGTCTTAACTATTGGACCACCAGGGAAGCCCTGGGAACAATTGGATTTTAAAGTGTTAAATACCTTTCTCACTATAGCAGTTCTAGTCTCTAATTGCATTAACAACAGCATGGGTCTCTGAGAAGAGCATATGATAGTGGCTCTTTCCAAATACATCAAATTATTTAATTATTGAACTCAGTTTTTTTTCTTTTTTCAGTACTGCCCCAATACTTTTCCTTTCACTGATCCACTGCTGCTGCTGCTGCTGCTGCTAAGTCACTTCAGTCGTGTCTGACTCTGTGCGACCCCATAGACAGCAGCCCACCTGGCTCCCCCATCCCTGGGATTCTCCAGGCAAGAACACCGCAGTGGGTTGCCATTTCCTTCTCCAATGCATGAAAGTGACAAGTGAAATTGAAGTCGCTCAATTGTGTCCGACTCTTAGAGACCCCATGGATTGCAGCCTACCAGGCTCCTCTGTCCATGGGATTTTCCAGGCAAGAGTACTGGAGTGGGGTGTCATTGCCTTCTCCAGATTTTGAGATAGATGAGGAGACATAAACACAACCTATAATTTTTTCTCACTCTCAGCAAATTGTCTTTCAAAGAAATGCAGTCTTCAATGATACAAATAAACCACTATACTTGGAAAAGAAGAGTCAATAGAGTGCAGAAACTCCAATTCTGCTCATAGCTGATGAATATTAGCTGATTGGAAGACACGTAAACCACAGTAGAATCCATCAGTCAAAAGCACCCATTGTCAACATGGGAAGGTATTTTATTGACATGAAGGGCATAATTTATTGCAAGATATGTTTCATTTCCTTCCTATTTGGAACTACTTCCTTTTTATATCATTTGTCCATGAACATACTTAACTTATGTGAGTTTGTTTGCTTTGATCAGTCTCCGAGCATTCTATATATCCTAAAGGTTAATAATTTCTAAATGTCTAGAAGAAGAATAACCTTCTATTATAATGCACCATGTCCAGCTTCTATGAAGCTACTAACCTACTAAAAGAAAGTATGGATTTCTTTTATATTCTCTTATAGAACTCTTAGGGAACAGTTGAACACTTTTTCTTTAGTCCTTGTGAGAAAGAAACATTTTCATATACTCTAAAAGCACACCCTGCACATCATATATAATCCCTTCCTATTGTAGAGAAAACTCACTTAGGTTCTCCATTTGAAATGGTAATATTCTATTTAATACAGGTGGAGACAAAACTTAATGTATATGAACTACTTAGGACTCATGAACTTCTAAATATGTTGTGATTATCTATGAATGGAATTTCTCACCTAGAGATAATTATGAATTCATAAGGCAAATTGTCTCTCTAATGCTGTGTTTCTCAACCTGGCACACTGGCCTCAAAGATAATCTTTTCACTAAGGCTATTTCTGCTATTGTCCTTGCTGATCATCCTATATGCCAATAGCAGAGATCAAAACTGAGCCCATATTATTTCACCATCTGCTTAGGAATCCAGCCAGACATTTTGCAGGACCAGTACTTTTTTCTTATTAAAATTGACATCTACTCCTGATGTGGATTTGTCTATCCTGTTTGCAGTTGATCTGCAACTACAAACATCTGAAGGTTTAGGAGCTGTCCAATAAAACAGCATGGAATATTGAATGGAATAGTTGCAGTTCAAGAGTGGTTTTCTGGTAAAAGAGATGGGACTATAGGTTCATGGTCACAGGGACCACTTGTCTTCTCAGCTACTATATCACTGAAAATAGGTTGACTAACTGAATGGTGGAATGTTCATTAAAAAAAAAAAAATAGCTTAAAGCACTTGGTCCACCTTCTGAAATTTCAGATGCTGTCCTCTTTAGAGGTAATACTCACATTGTATCAATAAGCTATATATGTAGCTGCATCCAAATATATATTTACATGGGTTGAGCAAGCAAAGGGTACAAACATCATGTCATTTCCACAATTCTGGCAAAACGTATGCATTCTGTCCTGATAACTTAGGCCATACCAAATTGGAACTACTTGTTCCTGAATGAGGGCTTCTTTCACTTGGTGGGGGAGGGTGGGCATGGTAAGAGTTCCACTGAACCTGAAGTTATGACTATCATATAGTCATTTGTTCATGCTAAAAAATCAAAAAGCAAATAAACTGAGTTACGATGTGGATCAAATTGTTCTAAGTAACCTAAAGAGCTAAAAAGATGTCCTTTTCATTATAGGGGTCTGGAATGCAAAAGTAGGAAGTCAAGAAACACCTGGAGTAACAAGAAAATTTGGCCTTGGAATACGGAATGAAGCAGGGCAAAGGCTAACAGTTTTGCCAAGAGAATGCACTGGTCATAGCAAACACCTTCTTCCAACAACACAAGAGAAGACTCTACACATGGACATCACCAGATGGTCAACACCAAAATCAGACTGATTATATTCTTTGCAGCCAAAGATGGAGAAGCTCTATACAGTCAACAAAAACAAGACCAGAAGCTGACTGTGGCTCATTTCATGAACTCCTTATTGACAAATTCAGACTGAAATTGATGAAAGTAGGGAAAACCACTAGACCATTCAGGTATGACCTAAATCAAATCCCTTATGATTATACAGTGGAAGTGAGAAATAGATTCAAGGGCCTAGATCAAATAGATAGAGTGTCTGATGAACTATGGACTGAGGTTCGTGACATTGTACAGGAGACAGGGATCAAGACCATTCCCATGGAAAAGAAATGCAAAAAAGCAAAATGGCTGTTTGGGGAGGCCTTACAAAAAGCTATGAAAAGAAGTGAAAAGCAAAGGAGAAAGGGAAAGATATAAGATGGGAATACCAGACCACCTGACCTGCCTCTTGAGAAACCTATATGCAGGTCAGGAAGCAACAGTTAGAACTGGACATGGAACAACAGACTGGTTCCAAATAGGAAAAGGAGTACATCAAGGCTGTATATTGTCACCCTGCTTATTTAACTTATATGTAGAGTTAGTTTGTTAGTTCAGTCCCTCAGTTATGTCTGACTCTTTGTGATTCCATGAATTGCATCATGTCAGGCCTCCCTGTACATCACGAACTTCCAGAGTTCACTCAAACCCGTGTCCATTGATGCAGTGATGCCATCCAGCCATCTCAACCTGTGTCGTCTCCTTCTCCTCCTGCCCCAACCCCTCCCAGCATCATGGTCTTTTCCAATGAGTCAACTCTTCTCATGAGGTGGCCAAAGTATTGGAGTTTCAGCTTCAGTATCAGTCCTTCCAATGAACACCCAGGTCTGATCTCCTTTAGGATGGACTGGTTGGGTCTCCTTGCTGTCCAAGTTACTCTGAAGCATCTTCTCCAACATCACAGCTCAAAAGTATCAATTCTTTGGTGCTCAGCTTTCTTCACAGTCCAGCTCTCTCATCCATACACGACCACTGGAAAAACCATAGCTCTGACTATACAGAGAGCACATCACGAGAAATGCTGGGCTGGAAAAAGCACAAGCTGGAATCAAGACTGCCACCAGAAATATCCATAACCTCCGATATGCAGATGACACCACTCTTATGGCAGAAAGTGAAGAGAAACTAAAAAGCCTCTTGATGAAAGTGAAAGAGGAGAGTGAAAAAGTTGGCTTAAAGCTCAACATTCAGAAAACTAAGATCATGGCATCTGGTCCTATCACTTCATGGCAAATAGATTGGGAAACAGTGTCAGACTTTATTTTTTGGGGCTCCAAAATCACTGCAGATGGTGGTTGCAGCCATGAAATTAAAAGACGCTTACTCCTTGGAAGTAAAGTTATGACCAACCTAGATAGCATATTCAAAAGCAGAGACATTACTTTGCCAACAAAAGTCCATCTAGTCAAGGCTATGGTTTTTCCTGTGGTCATGTACGGATGTGAGTGTTGGACTGTGAAAAAGGCTGAGCGCCGAAGAATTGATGCCTTTGAACTGTGGTGTTGGAGAAGACTCTTGAGAGTCCCTTGGACTGCAAGGAGATCCAACCAGTCCATTTTGAAGGTGATCAGCCCTGGGATTTCTTTGGAGGGAATGATGCTGAAGCTGAAACTCCAGTACTTTGGCCACTTCATGCGAAGAGTTGACTCATTGGAAAAGACTCTGATGCTGGGAGGGATTGGGGGCAGGAGAAGAAGGGGACGACAGAGGATGAGATGGCTGGATGGCATCACTGACTTGATGGACGTGAGTCTGAGTGAACACCGGAAGTTGGTGATGGACAGGGAGGTCTGGCGTGTTGCGATTCATGGGGTTGCGAAGAGTCAGACACGACTGAGCGACTGAACTGAACTGACAACATATACACTACAGGACAATATCTATATTGTGTCTTATTTCATAACCTCTTCTCCATGTTTTTGTGTCAAATTCATGAGTTGCAAAGTTGGAATTTTCAATATTCCTACAACTGATCTATAAATTAAATATAGTCAAAATAAAAACCCAAATAGGTTACTGTGTTTGAAATTGAAAGTAAGTTAGCGAGTGAAGTTGTTCAGTCTTGTCCGACTCTTTGCGACCCCGTGGACTGTAGCCCACCAATCTCCTCCATCCATGAAATTTTCTAGGCAAGAGTACTGGAATGGGTTGCTATTTCCTTCTCCAGGGGATCCTTTCCACCCGGGGATCGAACTCACGTCTTCCGCGTTGAGGGCAGACGCTTTACCGTCTGAATTCCAATTGAAATTGAAAGGCAATTATCAAATTTATCAAAATGCCAACACTTTTTGGATTATAGAGAAAGCAAAGGGATTCCAGAAAAATATCTGCTTCTGCTTCATTGACTATGCTAAAGTCTTTATGTGAATCACAACAAACTGTGGGAAATGTTTACACAGATGGGAATACCAGACCACCTTACCTGTCCCCAAAGATACCTGTATGCCTATCAAGAAGAAACATTTAGAACCGTCCTTGGAACAACCAAGTTGGGGCAATATACATCAAGGCTCTATATTGTCACCCTGCTTATTAAACTTCTATGCAGAGTATATCATTTGAAATGCCAGGCTGGATGACTCACAAGCTGGAATCAAGACTGCCAGGAGAAATCAGCAACCTCAGATAAGCAGATGATATCACTCTATTGGCAGAAAGCAAAGATAAACTAAAAAGCCTCTTGATAAAGGTAAAAGATGAGAGTAAAAAAGCTGGCTTAAAACTCACCATTCAGAAAACTAATATCATGGCATCCTGTCCCATCACTTCATGCAAATAGAAGGGGGAAAAGTGGAAACAGTGACAGATTTTATTTTCTTGGGCTCCAAAGTCACTACAAATGATGACTGTAGCCATGAAAGTAAAAGATACTTGCTGCTTGGAAGGAGAGCTGACAAACCTAGACAGCATATTAAAAAGCAGAGACATCACTTTGCCAACAAAGGTCCATATAATCAAAGCTGCAGTTTTTTTCCACTCGTCATGTATGGATGTGAGAGTTGGACCATAAAGAAGGCTGAGTGCTGAATAACTGATGCTTTCAAGCTGTGGTGTTGGAGAAGAGTCTTGGATTGCAAGGAGATCAAACTAGTCAATCCTACAGGAAATCAACACTGAATATTTATTGGAAGGATTAATGCTGAAGCTGAAGTACCAATACTTGGACCATCTGATGCAGAGTCAACTCGTTGAAAAACCTGGATGCTGGGAAAAGTTGAAGGCAAAAGGAGAGGGTAGTGGCAGAAGATAAGGTGGCTATATAACATCACTGATTCAATGTATATGAATTTGAGCAAAGTCCAAGAGACAGTGAAGGACAGGAGAACCTGTTGTGCTGTAGTCCATGGAGTTGCAAAGAGTTGGACAAGGTTTAGCAACTGAATAACATGGATTGCAGCCTAACAGGCTCCTCCGTCCATGGGATTTTCCAAACAAGAGTACTGGAGTGGGTGCCATTGCCTTCTCCCTGAACAACATAAACAAATATGCAAATACAAATGTCAGGCATAATCAAGGTAAATTTGAATGAGGAAATAAAAACTGATGGATTCAGTAAGACATCAAAACATATTTTGAAACAAAAGTTGAATTTTTAAAATAAAAATTATCAAGTACAGTAATGATAAACAAAAACTTCTAAAAATGCCCATACACAAGAAAGATTAATTGATTCATGAAACAAGTGATAAGACTGTGCAGCAGATATCTGTTTTTCAATAAAGTAAATCAAATTGCCATATGGAAAAATAATAAATTTTACTGGATGGATTATTGTGGTGTAAGACAAATTAAAGGCCAACATCACATGTTTTCTTGACAGCTTGTACAACCAAGAGCATGTTGAATAGACTAACCACAAGTTACACTTCCTACTCTCCTCCCTTGGAAAAGGTCCCCAACCAAAAAACCTTCCTTATCAAGGGGACTAGGCACAGTTCCTGTTTATCCTTGAGTAGCAGGCTTCAGTTTCCTGTCAGTTCACATTTTTCAAACAAGCTGATGATGTCTTCCACGGGAGCTAGAGGTCAGCCAACCTCTTGATACTGCTAAATCTGCCTCCCACGGTCCCTGGTTGTTCACTTTGCACCTGAGTAAAACTTCTAGGTAAAATCATGTGACACATGCTTCTTCCTCCTTTCATGAGTGTATGGGACTAATAAGCTTCTGTCATCTCATGAGCCCATTTTACAATGTCCTAGCTTCATCCACCTCCATAACTCTCCACAGTAATCCCTCCCTCACTAAGGAAATGAATAGAAGGTGATTAAAACAATAGTAGATCTAAATGTGAATGATTAGATTTAAAGCTTGATCATTTGCAAGAACCCAAATCTCCATCAACATCAGAAAGCATAAATAATATTTGGTATATGCATCCAGTGAAGTAATATGAATTAAAAGAATAAATGAAATACATTATATGCAAGAACATAGATGAAATTCAGAAACAAAATATTGAGGCCAAAAAAAGACAGAAGTTTGCATATAGCAATATGATTCCATTTATGTAAGTTTCAAGAAGAGACTAACCTGCATCGCTATATGGTTATTCTAATGTGCAGAGTTGGGGGCTGTCTTTTAGGGAATGACTTCTAGATGCTCTAATTGCCAATTACATGGGTATTTTGACTATGAAAAAAATCATCTAGCTGTATCTTTTTGCTGTTTTTCTTTTCTCTATATACAATATATCAAAAATGACTTTCCTCTGAGATTATTTGAATCTTGAAACTTTTAGCAAAATATTTCAAAGTTAGTATATTAAGTGCTGGCTTAAGGTAAACAGTCAATACACAATAAGTTAAATACTGGATATTTTTAAAGCCTATATTGAAACCTCATTTAACATTAAGTAAAAATATACCTAAAGATATTTATTAATCCTCTGTAAATTTTAAATCCTTTTAAAGAGAGCAATGTGAACAGCTGACTCATTAGAAAAGACCCTGATGCTGGGAAAGATTGAAGGCAGGAGCAGAAGGTGACAGAGGATGAGATGGTTGGATGGCATCACAGATTCATTGGACGTGAACTTGGGCAAACTCTGGGAGATGGTGAGGGACAGAGAAGCTTGGCATGCTGCAGTCCAAGGGGTCGCAAAGAGTAGGACATGACTTGGAAACTGAACAACAAAAAATGATAGCAAGAAGAGCAAGAAAGATATTTTCTTATTTTATAAATGATAAAATTAAGGCTTAGAGAATTGTCCCATAATAATTGTTTGAAGACACAATTTTATCCCAGGGGCATTCCATTCATTCGCAGTATAATATGGTTTCCATTTACAAGTGGACTTAAATTATTTTTCATGAGAGAAAAAAAAAAGTGGGTTTAATTATCCATACATTGGATAAATTCATTCCTTTATTTCTCACTCAGTTTTATATTTCAGTTTTTGTCCATGTTCTCATTAAATACAAAAATATTTACCTTATCAGTATTTGTCTTCTTTTAGAACATTTTTTGCAAGAAATATGCATATATATTTATATAAATGCAGAAACATTTCATGGTTTAAATGATAAGATCCAAGAGGAAATTATATGCATGTTGGAAATTAGCAATATTTATTTTTAAGGATTTCTGGATGTAATTATTTCCAAGTTTTTATGAATAAAATAAAGTATATTTAGTTACAAGTATTTAGACCATAATTGGTAGGGCTCATTAATTTAAATAGCTGTTTTGTGTGTATTGGTTTATTCCTCTCTAAAACATATAGAGCCTAGAATTAAATAGGCATGGAAAAGATTATTTTCTTCCCTTAAGGCTTTCTTTTCTGTTACCAACAGCAATCACTTTCACAAAATGAGAATGGAATTGAGGAATTGAGAAGGCAAATAGTCCATAAGTGCATTTAACTATAAGAATTGAGCAATCATGACATATTTAACACTTCTAATATTTCCTTCTTCAGCAGGGGTTTGTGATTGCTGAGCAAGTCTGTACTGATATTTTACTGTCATCAAAATTATCTTCCATTTCATTATCAAATAAGGAGAAAAATTGTCAAAAACTGTGACTACTATCTTTCCTCCAACTGCCAGACTATCAACTAGTAAATATTTTCTTCCCTGCCCATAATAGTATATGCATCAAACAATTCATTCACCCATCTTGAACTAACAACTCACCGATCTCACTAATTTGCACGGTCTTTCATAGCTTTAGGTCTCTGTTCTGCTTACTCAGGTCAGATGCCATCCCTTTCTTGCCTATGCTCTCCATGACAATACACCAATGCAGGCTCCAAGGGCTGCTCTGTCAACTCTGCGTCTGTAACATGTAGCTGAGTTAGGATTAGGGGAAAAAACAAAAAAGCAAAAAAACTACAACGTGCAACTCTGATAACGATGATGACTTGAATTCACAATCACTAACTTTAACATTCTGTCTAATATTCTGATTTAAGTTCCTTCATCCTCTCATGCTCCCACATATATTTTTTTTTTTTTTTTCCTTTTGGCTAAACTGCTCGGCATTTGGGATCTTAGTTCCCTGTTGTGTGGTTGTCATTTTAGTTGCTAAGTCATGTCCCACCTTTTACAACCCCATGGACTATAGCCCACCAGGCTCCTCTGTCCATGGAATTCTCCAGGCAAGAATCCTGGAGTGGATTGCAGTTTCCTACTCCAAGGGATCTTCTCGACTCAGGGATCAAACCTGCATCTCCTGCTTGGTAGGCGGATTCTTTATCACTGAGCCATCAGGAGAGCCCCTTAGTTCCCTGACCAGGGATCAAACCTGCAGCCCCTGCAGTAGAAGAAAAGAGTCTTAGACAATGGACCACCAGGGAAGTCCCTGTGCTCCTATATTTTCAGAAAACTCTTTCACATCTTCTCAAATCACCAGCATCCTTTCTTTAAGTTGATTATGTCACTTCCTATTTTAACTGAAGGAAGAGAAGGAAGCAGAAAAGAACATTCACATGCATTCAGCATTACATATACCAACCTACCTCCATCTGTCCCTATATGCTTCACATTTCCTCTGAGATCCCATAGCTATACCTATAATCACGTTCATGAACTTCCTTAATTTACCAAATGAAGTGTGCATGCACTCAAATAAGTAGACTAAATATAAATATAGTGTTAGTTGCTCAGTCGTGGCCGACTCTTTGCGACCCCACGGACTGCAGCCCACCAGGCTCCTCTGTCCATGAGATTTTCCAGACAAGGATACATAAGTATATAAATAAGCATATTAAGTAGTAACCCTTTTTGTCTACTGTGTGACATTCTTCCCACAATTTTGCCCTCTCTCCTGCATCATCAATATTTTTCTTTCTGCTGGATCATTCACAGCTGCTTCATATGCTATAATATCCTTCATGATGAAAATGTTCTCTCTAGTTACATTTAATTTCAGATACTGCTTCCATTTTTTCAGATAACATTTTGAGCAAAATATTTCCCTCAGAGTACATAAACTTCATATCTTCAATCCTTCTCCCAGTCTCCTTAGAAACCACTTGAACAGATGTTTTCTTGGCCACTCTAGGGACAAAGGCTTTATAATGATCTCCACATTGCTAAAACCAATGGTTAATTGTTAAATTCCATCATGTATAAATTGTCAGTAGCACATAGCATGCTTCATCATTTCCTCCATTTTAACACATTTCTTTTTTTAACTTCCAGGATAACATCTATTCTACATTATTGGTAATTCCTTCCTAGTCTTCATTTCTATTTTCTTCTTATCTTTCTGACTTTTAAATAATAACATGTCATAGACTTACACCTTAGAATCTATATTCTTATCTACTTGCACTCACTAAGTTATTTATTGCAAATCTTGTATATTTAAATACTCAATCCTGAAAGATTCTGATTTTTAATCTCCACCAATCAAGTGCTCTACCCAAAGCTCTATGCTCTTTATGACATGTGTACTTGAATTTTTGACAGATTCAGCTGCAATTGAACCTTATTAATCAAATTTCTGATTCTCTCTCCTACTTACTCTGATCTTTGATATATAAATATCTTGTCTTTCCAGCTGCCCAAACATATTGATTATACATGGTCTAGGATATACTGCAGAAAAAAAATAGCCTGCAGAATTTTGGTGAATCACTTGTTTTCTCTCTCATACTACTTCAGCTTTAGGGTAGGCTTGGAGCTCTGCCCCATGCTGTTCTAACTCCAGAATTCAGACTGAGGAGGTAACCAATTTTTGCAACACTGCCAGTTTTAGCAGAGTCAAAAAGGGTATTTGGTTAATCATGCAAAGGATGGGAGACATTTAGGGCTTCCAGTAAAATGTATCAATTGTCATATTTCAGTAGCCAAAGACCATCATGTGACCATATCCAAAGGCAAACAAACAGAATCCATTCTTCTCATATATCAAACAGAGGAAAGGTATTCTATTGGTTCAAGGACAATCAGGAATCTTTGGTGAACTATGTTAATGACTACATTATCAAACCTAAAATAATAGAACTCCCACTGACTCCTTTCTTTCTCTTTCACATCACAACCACATTTTGCTTCCAGTCCTCTGGTAGATTCCAGTTCTCTACTTCCAAAATATATCTAGAATATAGGCCATATTATTTCCTCTACTGCCTCATCCCAGTTTAAGTTGCCATTACCATTCATAACTATGACTATAATAGCCTCATCACTGGTCTTCCTCTTGCCTTTCCTCATCTATAATCTGTTCTTCATAAAGCAATGTCCTGATACTGTACCATTTACCATTTATCTGATCACTTCACTCCTTTGCTCAAGCACTTTAATATAGTTCACCTAATCCAGAGTGAAATGCTTTGGGGTCCATGAGCTCTATAACGTCAGGATTCTTGCTACTATTCTGATCTCATTTAAACATAATTTCTACCTCCTTCATTCTGCGTTGATGCACCAGCTCCTTACTATAGTGTGAAATCAGAAAGTGTGTTTTTTCCTCAGGACCTTTGTACTTGTTGTTCTCTCTACAGAGGATGTTCTTTTCTAGGATATCTGCATCATTCATTGTCTCCCACCCTTTAGACAGTCTTTATTCACATGCCACATTTTCTTTCTTTCTTTGTTTTTTTTTTTTTTTTTTGGCTGCATCATGTAGCATGTGAGATCTTAATTCCCTGACCAGGGATAGAACCTATGCCCTGTGTCTTGGAAGCATGGAGTCTTAACCACTGGACCACCAGGGAAATCCCATATACCACACTTTCCAAGAGATCTTTCTTCAAAAGTTTATATAAACAAAACATTCCTGTCTTGCAATTTTGTCTTCCTTACCCTTATCCATAACAATATCAAGTGATATATATTGATTTATTTGTGTATTTCCTATCTTCATCCTTTAATGTATTACTTTCATGTGGCAACAGTTTCTTATTCATGAATACATCCAAAGCTTCTAGGGTATTGTCCATATAGAAAAGATACTCATAGTTTTAGAACTAATAATTGAGGAGAAAAATAGATACACATTTATTAATACATCAAAATATTTAAACTTTGTATTCTATATATTGTGCTAGGCACATGTGTGCAATAAAATGTGATACAAATTTTCACCTCAGCTTGCTTGCCTAAAGAGACTGAAAGTACAGAGCACAATTATAAAATCTGGGAGTTCTGAAACCTATAGCTGTGAAAGAATAAAAGATGTGTCTACTGACAATGACAAATAAACAGAAGTAATGTGGACCCCTGCAAGGAGTCTATACCCCCTCTATGCTCCTAGCTGGATATAGACAGTGCAAAGGGATCATCCTAATGATTGAATGGAACCTGGGTCTGTGAATAACCACAGGGATTAAAGTTGCAATTTGTCCAGGGATATCAGTTTTTAACTCTTTTGTGAGAGGGAAATCATTTTCTTTCAAATGGAGTCATTTTACATCTTGTGTGTGCATTCTAACTTGCTTCAGTTGTGTCCAACTCTTTGTGAACCCCAAGACTGTAGTCCACCAGGCTGCTTTGTCCCTGAGATTCTCCAGCTAAGAATACTGGAGTGGATTGCCCCTTCCTCCAGGAGATCTTCCCTACCCAGGGATCAAAACCAAACCTCCTGAGGCTCCTGCATGGCAGGCAGATTCTTTACCACTGAGCCACCAGGGAAGCCCTTTACATCTTGTACAAGTATCATAGCCTTATATCAAAAGGCTACATTTTGTTCCACAGAATTAAATTTATTGAGAAGCTTAGAAGAAAGATTAAATTTGTGAAAGTGGAGTAAAGAATGATGAGCTCACTCTTTTTTGACTTGGTGATTCTGAAGGCATGTGAGATATTCAAGAATATATTGTGTGGAGCTCAGAAGAGAGGCCTGGGATAGACAGTTTTGACTATCATCAAATAGAAATGAGTTAAAATTGATAGTGGGTAGTAAGGCACTGAGTAAATAGTGAAGAGGAGGTTATGAGTGGAATCATGGAAATGCCAACTATTAACGAGCAGGCAAAAGAAAATGGCAACCCACTCCAATATTTTTGCTGGGAAAGTCCCATGAACAGAGGAGCCTGGTAGGCTACGGTCCATAGAGTTGCGAAGACTTAGACACGACTGAGCATGCACATTCTTGTTCAGAGGAAGATGAACCTGGAGAAGACTTGCCCACATGTTATGAGTTATATTCCAACCAGGCTGCAAGGAAGGGTAATCACATCCACATTAGAGCTAGTGGAGCAGACGTTCTGCCTTTCCAAACTGCTGAGACTAATTTATCTGGTGTAGAGAATTGTTTGAATTTCCTAAGACCTGAGGATTCAACAAGCAGGTTTTTGCCTCAGAACTTCACGAATGTGCATAGAAAAAGGTTTATGTAGACAGCAGAACATTTAATTAAACTGTTTAATACTCCAATTAGAGTTTATATTTACTTTTGTTTAAAAAAAAGGCTCTAAAATATACCTGTCAACTGTGTCAATTGTTATTTTATTCTCTATACTCCAAATATTGACTT
Organism: Bos mutus; assembly: GCF_027580195.1. Classification (NCBI taxonomy): domain Eukaryota; kingdom Metazoa; phylum Chordata; class Mammalia; order Artiodactyla; family Bovidae; genus Bos; species Bos mutus. The sequence continues at coordinate 60,703,412 of NC_091618.1, forward strand.
ATTGTTCTACAGTCTAGCCTAAACCACTCATGCATTGGTTCAGCTCCAATAACACAAACTATATTTTAAAATTTACTCATTGGAATCCAATATTACAATATAATTCCACTAAATACAGTGATTTTGCCTTTATTCATCCCTGACTTCAAATTCACAGTTCTTAGGATGCATTTAGATACATAAATATATTCATTCATTTTAATGTAACAGCATTAATCTGCATTTGGCTACTATCTTGAATAAAGACATTTGTGGACAGTTGCGCTGTTTAGTTTACTTATTCAGAGAAGGCAATGGCACCCTACTCCAGTACTCTTGCCTGGAGACTCCCATGGATGGAGGAGCCTGGTGGGCTGCAGTCCATGGGGTCGCTTGAGAGTCGGGCACGACTGAGCGACTTCACTTTCACTTTTCACTTTCATGTCTATGGGATCGCACAGAATCGGACATGACTGAAGCGACTTAGCAGCAGCAGCAGCAGTTTACTCATTATTAATATTAACTTATGCACCCATCCTAAATGTTCCTCACTCTTAAATACCTGTAGAGTGTTTGTTAGGTATATGGATGTTGATACTTTTTTGTAATGAATCTTTTGTCAAAATTGTTCTAGGTCCTGCTCTCCTTTTATTTTCTTCCCCCCTCATTTTAATTGGTAGTTTACAGGAGGCACTTGAATATCTTGTAGCCATTTTAACCTCACAAAGAAAATTATTTCTAAATGTATCAAAGTTCTTTCTTCCTTAAGTATACAGACTATGAGTGTTTCTGCTTGTAAAACAATGCAACATTACAAGGCAGTGGGGTGGGAGAGGGGTAAACTGGGAAATTAAGATTGACATATACACACTGTTGGAGAAGGCAATGGCACCCCACTCCAGTACTCTTGCCTGGAAAATCCCATGGATGGAGGAGCCTGGTAGGCTGCAGTCCATGGGGTCGCTGAGAGTCAGACATGACTGAGCGACTTCACTTTCACTTTTCATTTTCATGCATTGGAGAAGGAAATGGCAACCCACTCCAGTGTTCTTGCCTGGAGAGTCCTGGGGATGGGGGAGCCTGGTGGGCTGCCGTCCAGGGGGTCACACAGAGTCGGACACGACTGAAATGACTTAGCAGCATACACACTGTTATATATAAAAGAGATAACTAATGAGGGCAAGCTGAATTTAGAAAAGGCAGAGGAACCAGAGATCAAATTGCCAACATACACTGGAAAAAGAAAGAGAATTCCATAGAAAAATTCCATAGGAAAAAAAAAAGAGAGAATTCATAGAAAAAGCAAGAGAATTCCAGAAAAACATATGCTTCACTGACTATGCTAAAGTCTTTGACTGTATGGATCACAGCAAACTGGAAAATTATTGAAGAGATATCAGACCACCTTACCTGCCTTCTGAGAGCAACAGTATGCAAGTCAAGAAGCAACAGTTTGAATCGGATGTGGAACAACAGACTGGTTTAAAATTGGGAAAGGAGTATGACAAGGCTGTATGTTGTCACTCTGTTTATTTAACTTCTACACAGAGTACATCACACAAAATGCATATCCAATATGCTACTGGTAAAGAGTATGTGCTGTGCTAAGGCGTTTCAGTCATGTCAGCTCTTTGGGACACTATGGTCTGTAGGCCACCAGCTTCTCTGTCCATGGGTTTCTCCAGGCAAGAATATTGGAGTGGCTTGTCATGCCCTTCTCCAGGGGATCTTCCCAACCCAGGGATCAAACCATGTCTCTTGTGTGTCCTTCACTGACAGGTAAATTCTTTATGACTAGCACCACCTGGGGAAGCCCTCTATCTGTCCCTTAAGTAAGTAAGTAAAGTCGCTCTCCGACTCTTTGCGACCCCATTTTGGACTGTAACCTACCATGCTCCTCTCTCCATGGGATTTTCCAGGCAAGAGTACTGGAGTGGGTTGCCACTTCCTTCTCCATATATGTCCCTTAGAGGGCTTAATATTATTGATGAAATGAGTAGCAATATATGCCACAATAATTATTCTCCTTTTATATGTAAATGACTCTGACTCTGGCTAGCTTTCCCAGCAAAGGAAATAAAATGAATGACAAGGAGGTGACTATTGGTATCAAAGGAAGATATGAACAAATAAGGCTAGAAAGAAAGAAAGAAAGGTATAGGAGTCATCAGCAGCCACATGCATTTAGATTATGCACATTATATAACAGCATCAGTGATCCTCAGACTCTATCTCCACTCACTCTGCACTCCAAATTCTAAGATGAGAGCATCTAACTGGCCTATAATCAGAGAGGTAACTTTAAGTTAATGTCATGGTCACTGGATGTCCATCCTCATGTATTGGAATTCATTGTCAGAGTTAATGAGTATGTTAAAATATCAGAAATAAAATAACTTTAGAATGTATTCCATTACAGTCTGAAGAAAGATATCATTTTTTTTCCCCAAAAATGTGGTTAATTCCCTAAAAATTTTCTAGTTAAGCTGCGTTAAATCATTTGTGTGCACTTGGTATGTAGAAAGTTCTCATATCAACATCACTGAGATAAAGATATAATTTAAACAGAACAGATGTATAAATACATAGGTATATGTATATCAGTCACTCAGTCATGTCTGACTCTTTGTGATCTCTTGGACTATATAGTCCACCAGGCTCCTCTGTCCATGGGATTCTCCAGGAAAGAATATTGGAGTGGGTTTCCATCCCCTTCATCCCAGGGGATCTTCCTGATCCACAGATTGAACCCAGGTCTATTGCATTGCAGGCAGATTCTTTACCAACTGAGCTACCAGGGAAATCCGTGGAAACAAGTTATGACCTTTAATCAACAGTAAAGCTGAAGGGAGAGGCTATAACCATGTTAGTACTACATTTTGCTCCCACTGTATCCCTGCCCCTGATCACAGCTTGGAAAGGGCTGGTATTTTCATTGTACATTATTATGTACATTAGAAGCTTTACTTCCCAGTAGTGGCAGTTTCTCCACTGAACTCTGCCCCAAATCTTGCTTGAACTTGACGTTTCTCTAGGATGCAGCAAGCCAGGGTACCAGGATACACGTGACTACTCTGTCCTCAGTGAGTTTTCAACTATGTTGAGGCAGTTCCTTGGTAACAGTCACATTAATTTGCATGGTAGAGCCATTAATATTAATGCCAGGCACCTTCAGTTCAATTTAGTCGCTCAGTCACATTCGACTCTTTGTGATCCTATGGACTGCAGCACACTAGGATTCCCTGTCAATCACCAACTCCAAGAGTGTACCCAAACTCATGTCCATTGAGTCAGTGATGCCATCCAACCATCTCATCCTCTGTCGTCCCTGTCTCAGCCTGCCCTCAATCTTTCCCAGCATCAGGGTCTTTTCAAGTGAGTCAGCTCTTTGCATCAGGTGGCCAAAGTATTGGAGTTTCAGCTTCAGCAACCATCCTTCCAATGAACACTCAGGACTGGTCTCCTTTAGGATGAACTGGTTGGGTCTCCTTGCAGTCCAAGGGACTCTCAAGAGTCTTTTTCAACACCACAGTTCAAATGTATCAATTCCTCTATGCTCAGCTTTCTCTATAGTCCAACTCTCGCATCCATACATGACCACTGGAAAAACCATAGCCTTGACTAGATGGACCTTTGTTGGCAAAGTAATGTCTATGCTTTTTAATATGCTTTCTAGGTTAGTCATAACTTTTCTTTCAAGGAGTAAGCGTCTTTTTATTTCATGGCTGCAGTCACTATCTGCAGTGATTTTGGATCCCCCCAAAATAAAATCTGCCACTGTTTCTGCTCTTTCCCTATCTATTTGTCATGAAGTGATGGGACCAGAGGCCATGATCTTAGTTTTCTGAATGTTGAGCTGTAAGCCAACTTTTTCACTCTCCTCCTACACTTTCATCAAGAGTCTCTTCAGTTCTTCTTCACTTTCTGCCATAAGGGTGGTGTCATCTGCATATCTGAGGTTATTGGTATTTCTCCCAGAAATCTTAATGCCAGCTTGTGCTTCATCCAGCCCAGTGCTTCTCATGGTATACTCTGCATATAAGTTAAATAAGCACTGTGACAATATACAGCCTTGAAAGACTACTTTTCCTATTTGGAACCAATCTGTTGTTCCATGTCCAGTTCTACTTCTGCTTTATTGACTATGCCAAAGTCTTTGACTGTGTGGATCACAACAAACCGTGGAACATTCTTAAAGAGATGGGAATACCAGACCACTTAACCTGCCTCCTGAGAAATCTGTATGCAGGTTAAGAAGCAACAGTTAGAACTGGATGAAAAGACACCATAGATGACCAAAATATAAGTCTTACTGTGGCCTGCCAATAACTAGCTACAGGATGTAAGGATGGTCATGCCACCACACCCCTCAACCCATTGAGAACCAGTACTAATTAAACTAACCCAACAACTAAGTGGAGGTTTCTTCCCTTTTTTTATCTTCCTTGTGTATTTATCTAGATTTGGGGCATATACTTCTCAAATTTGTGGATATGACTGAAGAATGCAGCCTCCAAACAGCAGAGAATGATTTTTTTTTTTTTTTGGCCACCCCATCTGGGATCTTAGTTCTCCCACTGAGGGTCAAATCTATGCCCCCTGCATTGGAAGTACAAGGTCTTAACTACTAGATGGCCAGGGAAGTCCTGAGAATGACTTTTTTCTTGAAGAATGGCTAATTTACAATGTTTTGTTTATTTCTATTATACAGCAAAGTGATTCAGTTATACATGAGAGTGACTCAGTTTATCCTGAGAATGATTTTTATTCAAGGACACAAACAACATAGCCATTCCAAGATGGTGATCTATTTGGGATCACCATCTGTTTGGGATCTTGGGAAAGTAATTCTGTAATCTATAAAAATAAGATATATGAATCCCCTCCCCTAGCTAGACCTGAGGGATAACTCATTAATCTGATTCAATGACTAGTGTGGAAAAGTATTGCTTTTTAGCCAATATCTTTAAAAAAAATGTTACAACATATTAAACAATATGGATCAGTCAGTTCAAAATGTAAATATTTTGAGAAAAAAATGTAAACCAAAGTATTCCAAACAGTTGTTAATATAGGATACACAGAGAATTAAACTGGTGAAATAGAGAAGAAGGATAAGAAAGGCCAGTATGGAATAAACATGAAAAAAAGCACAACTGTTTGAAAGTGATTTCAAAATACCAAGAGCTGCAAGAACTCTTGAAGGATAATCCTATTTATTTAAAGTACCAAAAATCGATCTAAAAATGATGCAAATGAATGTTATCTATGAAACAGAAACAGACTCACAGACATAGAGAACAGGCTTGTGGTTTCCAAGGGGGGTGGGTGAGGGATGGATTGAGAATCTGAGATTAGCAAATGCACGCTCGCTATTATACAGAGAATGGATAAGCAAAGACCTACTGTATAGCACAGGAAACTACATTCAATATCCTGTGATAAACCATAATGGAAAAGAACATAAAAAAGGATGTGTGTGTGTGTATATATACATGGAAACTGAATCACTTTCTGTACAGCAGAAATTAGCACAACATTGAAAATCAATTATGATTCAATTTAAAAATGAAGTTTTTTTAAAAAAAAAAGTAGCAGAAATGGAAAACTAAATAAGACTAGTTGTTTCCTTGGATAAACTTGAGTCTATTATTCATTAAACCAACAAATATTCTCTGTGGCATGTGATGGATGGTGCAGGGTGAGGGAGAGTAAAATCTAAAAAAGTAATAGTAAGAAAAGTTTGGTTAACACTTCTAGATTTATTTATAATTTTGTCACTCTTGTGCTTACAACAAGAAAAACCTTGGCAAACAGAAAATCAGTGATTTCCCCATATTCCATGGAGAACTGATGTTGCAAGGAAAACCATCAACCCACAAAGTAAACTATCACCCACAGACAGGCACCTCCAGAGGGACAGAACAACTAAGATCTGCTTACCTGGAATAGAAGCCACTGGAGGTATAACTTAGTATTATATATTTTATATTTTTATATATATATATATATAATATATATATTATATAATTTTGATGAATTGCTGGAAACTGAGAAAGTGTTAGCAAGAGAGTAAATAACTCCTGGGCTTCCCTTGTAGCTCAGTTGGTAAAGAATCTGCCTGCAGTGCAGGAGACCTGGGATCAATCCCTAAGTTGGGAAGATCCCCTGGAGAAGGAAATGGTGACCCACTCCAATATCCTTTCCTGGAAAATCTCATGGACAGAGGAGCCTGGTGGTCTGCAGTCCATGGGGTTGCAAAGAGTCGGGCACAACTGAGCGACTAACACTTACTTACTTAAATAACTCCTTGGGGTTTGCAAGTGAAATAACCAAGCTTTCATGGGCTTTACTGCTAGGAACATGATTTTCCTGATGTAGATATGAAGAAGACATTCTTGTGGCTTTATTAGGGGGAGAGGAAAAATAATCATTGTGAGATATTTGCAGAGCCTTCTCTAGAACAAAAGCCTATACCCTTCTGGAAAAGACTGCAAGCATTATACCAACCACAGTTTCTTCTCTGTCCTTCTCTAGCTTTCTGTTTCACTTAAGGAGGGAGGAACTTAATCCATAGGGTCAGTGACTGACACTTACTCAAAGTATCACAGAATGATAATCTTCCATACCACCACACCTCCAGGGGTCCATTATAATAAATAAGGATGGGGTGCAGCTAGGAAAAAATGCTGTAAGATTCATACTCTGAGAAGTACTTAGGAAAGCCCAAAGTCAAGAGAGGAGACATAAACAAAGACACTAGAGAAGTCAGAAGTCTCTTGCATGCTTATAACTACGTAAAACTCTAAACATATCCCAGCTCTAGCCAGTTAACATAAATGTCCACACTAAAACCTTATCTATGTCAATTTTTAGAAACTTTATAAAATATGTTCACTTTCAACAACAATAAAAAAATTATAAGGCTGCAAAAGAGTAATAAATACAGTCTGTAGAGAAAAAACATCAGGACTATACTGAGATATGAGCAGGTAATAGGATTACCAGTGAGGGAATTTAAAACAGCTATATGCAAAGGACTTTAATGGAAAACAACACACAAACCACATATAAAAACAGATGCAAGCAGAAATATAGAAATATATAGAAACTCCAAGATAGACTAAAAAAAGTCTAGAAAACTTAAAAAACTAACAGAATGTGATGGACCTAGTAGTAAACTTGATGCAGCTGAAGAAGGAATCAGTGAGCGACATAAAGATATAAAGATAATCAATAAAGATTTCCCACTTTAAATATAAAGAGGAAAAATATGAAAACAAAATAAACTGAATATAAAACTTCAGAAGTCATAACATATGGGTATTTGGAATATCAGAAGGAAAATGGATGGATTTAGAAGGATGCTTGAAGTAAAAATGGTCAAGAATTTTCCAAAATCAGTTACAGATACCAACTACAGATCCAGAGAGCTCCGAGAACTACAAGCAACAAAACTACAGAGAAAGACTAGAAAACCCCATACATATTTAGGCTAATCTTATTCAAGTGGCTGAAAAGCAATAGAAAAAAAGAATGTTCTGAAAGGCAAAAGAAAAAAATTCAACCTTACCATTAAAGAATAAGGATTATAGGATTCTTCCAACAGAAATTATGCATGCAAGAGAAGAGTGGAGTGAAATATTTATAATGTTAAAAGAGTGAGGAGTGGCCAAGATGACAAAGCAGGAAGATCATGACCTCAACTTCTTGCATAGACTCACCATAATTAAAAGTACTTGCTGCTGCTAAGTCACTTCAGTCGTGTCCGACTCTGTGCAACCCCACAGACAGCAGCCCACCAGGCTCTCCCGTCCCTGGGATTCTCCAGGCAAGAACACTGGAGTGGGTTGCCATTTCCTTCTCCAATGAATGAAAGTGAAAAATGAAAGTGAAGTCGCTCAGTCATGTCAGACTCTCCTCGACCCTGTGGACTGCAGCCTACCAGGCTCCTCCGTCCATGGGATTTTCCAGGCAAGAGTACTGGAGTGGGGTGCCATTGCCTTCTCCTAAAAGTACTTAGAGAGCAACTATCAATGAAAAAGACCCGAAGAGTAGTGCAAAAGAGTTTCCACAACAAAAATATATAAAGAAAGAATCACAAAAAGGCAAGTAAGAGGAGATGAGACTTCAAAACCTACACTATCAGGTAGGGAACCCACGAACAGGAGTATGTTTATCATTGCAGGGTTTTCCCCAAGGAGTTTTCCCCACATCCAGCTCCCCAGGTCCAACAATGGGAAAGCAGGCTGCAGAATACCAGGCTTTGAGCACCAGCACCAAGGCTTGCAGACAGGAGAGCCAGAGGGCTGTAGTTAACAGAGACTCTACTCTTAAAGGGCACACACACAATCATACATGCTCTAAGACCCAGGGAAGAAGCAGTCAATTGAAAGAAACCTGGGTCGGACCCACATACTCTTCTTAGAGGGCTTCCTAAAGAGATGTGAGGTCACTGGGATCCCCCCTTGTGGACACAAATGCTAGTTACAGACATTTGGGGTGTCTGTCCCACCAGGAGGACACTGGTGCTGGCAAGAGCCGTTTGGGCATCCTCCCTTTAGACTCTTGGGCTGGGACCTGGCTCCATTCACCAGCTGGTATGATTGATTGGAAACAATCCAATCCACTATTACTAGCAGCAACAATGCTCTTGCATAATATTTCTTTATAATACTTAAAAGTCTAGATTTCTGTTTTTATCAAATTACTCTCCAGTCAATTTTGGAGCAACCTGTACAAAGAAAAACTATCTACTTTAGCTATTCCATTTTGCAAACCTGTCTACATTTTTTATTATTCACATCTTTGTATACTAGCAGCCAGCATATGGAGATTACATAGTAGGTGCTCAACATAGAATGCATGTTGAATTATTTAATGTACAAATAAATGTACATGTTTGGGCCTTAGATTTCTCTCTTTAGGTAAACTAGAAAACTCTTAACTTTTCTCTGCAACAGTCTTTCCAATCATTATTTGAAGCTAAGTGTTTTTCATAATTTTTTCTAAATGTTAAATGTCCCTACTGCCTTCCACTGTATTCCACAAAATGATTCACTTTGTACACTTTCTACTGAATGAGCTTTGATTTTTCTTTTTCTTTTTTTTTTTTTTCATTTTCTTCTTAACATACTTCAGTGTCAATTGCCAATCCAAATTTTTCATCTTCCATTCACATATTACAATCTCAGGTTTATTTTGCAAATAAGCTTTCTCATTCAAATATTAATAACTCTCTCAGAATTGTGTGTTTCTGATGTTCTGATTACCCAGCCATTCATCTCTAGGAAGTTTCTACACTGTTAAGTTTTTCTGTGTCATGTGTGACTAAGATATGATCAGTGGAGAATTGGAGATTTGTCTAAAACTTGGCTGTCTAACATAGTAGCTAGTAGGTACATGTGATCATAGACACTTAAAATGTGGCTGGTCTGAATCAAGATGTACTGATAAGTGTAAAATACACTCTGAATTTCAAAGAATTATTTAAAAATGTAAACTAATAATTTTATGTTGATTACACATTAAAGAAAAATATCTTAGATATATTGTTTAAATAAAATATATTATTAAAATTAATTTCATCTATTATTATTAAAATATGTTTATTAGAAAATTTTAAATTACGTATATGGCTTGCCTTTGTGGCTCACATTTTATTTCTGTCTGACAACACTGGTTCAAAGCCATGTCACTGCCCAGAGAGTAACAGAAAACTAGAACTTAAAATCTCTGACTTAAGGTCCATGTTGACTAGTTTTGTATATCATGACTTGAGAAGAAACCCAATTCAAGACAATCGAATGACTACAAAATCTATCTTTATTGCATAGGTTTTATAATGCAGTCACCATTTTCTGCCTTTAATAATTTGACAAATCGACTTCTTTATGATGAAGGACAGCAGCAGGCATAAATTGGAAATGTTTTATTACTTGGGATTCTGCAGGTAAGATCTGCATATATGTAGCTTTCATTGATCCTCATTTAGAACCTGTGCTAAGAAATCCCCCTTAGACAGACTGAATAAAAAATCAAGTCCTTAGTGGCACTCTCACTTTTAAACCTTAGTACAATGGCATGTGATACATTAAAGTTAATTTGTCACTTCAAGTCACCCTGAAGCAAGGTTTTGATAATAGGTTTTCTTTAGATCATTTCCCAGGCACATTTTGCAACACGCAAATGAAATAAAGGTATGATTTGTTCCTCCTTTCTACTGGATTCAGTCTAGTAGCTGATAGAAGTTTATTTTTATCTTGCCATTGGAGGTAGGCCCTAGGGCTGCTGAATAATTAAGGAGCATGTGTCTGATAGTTCCTTAATAACAAAATATTATTAGTTAATAACAGAAACAAAGTTTGCTGCCTAGAAGAGTAGTAACTTTTTATTATGCAAAACTAGCAATTCTGTTTGCACTTTCCCCCTCTAAATCTGCAAAGCTCTTGACACCCCAGCAAAAGTATGAAAACCCATACTCTTCTTGTTACATAAGTGATGTTGATCTAACAGTTCAACAAAATCTCTAAATGGAAATCACAATTAGTTTTTTTTGTTTTCCTTTGGTAAATAATTTGTCAATTTATAGTCATGTAAGTATTGACACTTTGTGAAGGGATCTTAGAAACTTTATACATTGTACCAAGAGTTTAAGGAAAAAAGTCTTTTAATTACTTATATTGTATCCCACTTTTAATTGTTTGTGGCTGCTCTGAACATTTTAGTCTGTGACAAAGAAACTTTAGTTCCTGGTCTGCAGTGTGAGGCAACAGTCATGGTAGGACTAAAAAATGCATCACTGATCTGCAATCTTCTCAAAGAGTGGCAGCTTGAAAAAGCTCCTTGGTATACATGTAATGCAACTATACAAAGCTGGCTAGCTTAGTGTACTATCTCTAAAGGTACCACTAAGGGAAAAAAAAAAAATGGACTCAAGGTTTCAGAGTTATATGGCTTGACTAAATATTGTCAATAGGGCATATTTGTCAATATACATACAATGGCATTCTTTTTCTTTACTACTAACTAGCCCTTTTTTCTCACATTTCTCATTTTGAAGTTCACAACAGAAAATATTTTAACTAACTTGTTCCACTGTACAGCTAATTAAATGATCATGCCTAACTTCAATTTACCCTCTATGATTCTAATATAGAGTCATATCTATGATCTTCAAGGCACTATGAGTTTTTGAAATCATAAATTTGTTTAGTTACCTAATGTCTATCTCCTGTTAGACTCTAGGTTTCAAGAGGTAAGTGTTTTATTTATTTTTTCCTCTGTTTCATCTCCAACATTTAGCACAGTGTCTATAATATAATGGATGCACCGTAACTACTTGATGAATACTACTGGATCTACATGTATGGATGTGAGAGTTGGATCATAAAGAAGACTGAGCACCAATGAATTGATGCTTTCAAACTGTGGTGTTGGAGAAGACAGTTGAGAGTCCCTTGGACTGCAAGGAGATCAAACCAGTCAATCCTAAAAGAAATCAACCCTGAACAATCATTGGAAGGACTGATGCTGAAGCTGAAACTCCAGTACTTTGGTCACCTGATGCAAAGAGTCTGCTCATTGGAAAAGATCCTGATGCTGGGAAAGACAGAAGGCAGGAGAAGAAAGAGGTGACAGAGGACGAGTTGTTTGGATGGTATCACTGACTCAATGGATATGAGTTTGTGCAATCTCTGGGAAGATTCTTCCCTGAAGAACAGGGAAGCCTGGTATGCTGCAGCCCATGGTGTTGGAAAGAGTTGGACGTGACTGAACGGCTGAACAAAAAAAGCTGGATCTACAAGAGAAACCCTGTTACAGCTGGAAAGGTGAGTGATGACACAACAGGCTGATCAAGAAAGACCAAGAAAAGGTCTACTTGAGCAACAGAAGTCTAGTAAACTAGAAGGTAGAATTTCAAAGGAAGAGCTAATGACTGGATAAACTGAGGAGGAGTTCTTCTAGTTGGGTCACTGAGGGGCACTGTCAACAAAGTGTAACATTAAATATATAAAACCTTCATGTAGAGTAGATCAGATCAGATCAGTTGCTCAGTCATGTCTGACTCTGTGTGACCCCATGGATCGCAGCAAGCCAGGCCTCCCTGTCCATCACCAACTCCCAGAGTTCACTCAGACTCACGTCCATCGAGGCAGTGATGCTATCCAGCCATCTCATCCTCTGTCATACCCTTCTCCTCTTGCCCCCAATCCCTCCCAGCATCAGAGTCTTTTCCAGTGAGTCAGCTCTTCGCATGAGGTGGCCAAAGTACTGGAGTTTCAGCTTTAGCATCATTCCTTCCAAAGAAATCCCAGGTCTGATCTCCTTCAGAATGGACTGGGGGGGGGATCTCCTTGCAGTCCAAGGGACTCTCAAGAGTCTTCTCCAACACCACAGTTCAAAAGCATCAATTCTTGGGCGCTCAGCCTTCTTCACAGTCCAATTCTCACATCCATACATGACCACAGGAAAAACCATAGCCTTGACTAGACGAACCTTTGTTGGCAAAGTGCTTTTGAATATGCTATCTAGGTTGGTCATAACTTTCCTTCCAAGGAGTAAGTGTCTTTTAATTTCATGGCTGCAGTCACCGTCTGTAGTGATTTTGGAGCCTAGAAAAATAAAGTCTGACACTGTTTCCACTGTTTCCCATGAAGTGATGGGACCGGATGCCATGATCTTCGTTTTCTGAATGTTGAGCTTTAAGCCAACTTTTTCACTCTCCACTTTCACTTTCATCAAGAGGCTTTTGAGTTCCTCTTCACTTTCTGCCATAAGGATGGTGTCATCTGCATATCTGAGGTTACTGATATTTCTCCCGGCAATCTTGATTCCAGCTTGTGTTTCTTCCAGTCCAGCATTTCCCATGATGTACTACTCTGCATATAACTTAAATAAACAGGGTGACAATATAGAGCCTTGACGAACTCCTTTTCCTATTTGGAACCAGTCTTTTGTTCCATGTCCAGTTCTAACTGTTGCTTCCTGACCTGCATACAAATTTCTCAAGAGGCAGATCCTGTGGCCTGGTATTCCCATCTCTTTCAGAATTTTCCATAGTTTATTGTGATCCACACAGTCAAAGGCTTTGGCATAGTCAATAAAGCAGAAATAGATGTTTTTCTGGAACTCTCTGACTGTTTCCATGATCCAGAGGATGTTGGCAATTTCATCTCTGGTTCCTCTGCCTTTTCTAAAACCAGCTTGAACATCAGGAAGTTCACGGTTCACATATTGCTGAAGCCTGGCTTGGAGAATTTTGAGCATTACTTTACTAGCGTGCGAGATGAGTGCAATTGTGTGGTAGCTTGAGCATTCCTTGGCATTGCCTTTCTTTGGGATTGGAATGAAAACTGACCTTTTCCAGTCCTGTGGCCACTGCTGAGTTTTCCAAATGTGCTGGCATATTGAGTGCAGCACTTTCACAGCATCATCTTTCAGGATTTGGAATAGCTCAACTGGAATTCTATCACCTACACTAGCTTAGTTCATAGTGATGCTTTCTAAGGCCCACTTGACTTCACATTCCAGGACGTCTGGCTCTAGGTCAGTGATCACACCATCGTGATTATCTGGGTCATGAAGATCTTTTTTGTACAGTTCTTCTGTGTATTCTTGCCATCTCTTCTTAATGTCTTCTGCTTCTGTTAGGTCCATACCATTTCTGTCCTTTATCGAGCCCATCTTTGCATGAAATGTTCCTTTGGTATCTCTGATTTTCTTGAAGAGATCCCTAGTCTTTCCCATTCTGTTGTTTTCCTCTATTTCTTTGCATTGATCGCTGAAGAAGGCTTTCTTATCTCTTCTTGCTATTCTTTGGAACTCTGCATTCAGATGTTTATATCTTTCCTTTTCTCCTTTGCTTTTTGCTTCTTTTCTTTTCACAGCTATTTGTAAGGCCTCCCCAGACAGCCATTTTGCTTTTTTGCATTTCTTTTCCATGGGAATGGTCTTGATCCCTGTTTCCTGTACAATGTCACAAACCTCATTCCATAGTTCATCAGGCACTCTATCAGATCTATGCCCTTAAATCTATTTCTCACTTTCATTGTATAATCATAAGGGATTTGATTTAGGTCATACCTGAATGGTCTAGTGGTTTTCCCTACTTTCTTCAATTTCAGTCTGAATTTGGCAATAAGGAGTTCATGGTCTGAGCCACAGTCACCTCCTGTTCTTGTTTTTGCTGACTGTATAGAGCTTCTCCATCTTTGGCTTCAAAGAATATAATCAATCTGATTTCGGTGTTGACCATCTGGTAATGTCTATGTATAGAGTCTTCTCTTGTGTTGTTGGAAGAGGGTGTTTGTTATGACCAGTGCATTTTCTTGGCAAAACTCTATTAATCTTTGCCCTGCTTCATTCCATATTCCAAGGCCAAATTTTCTTGTTACTCCAGGTGTTTCTTGACTTCCTACTTTTGCATTCCAGTCCCCTATAATGAAAAGGACATCTTTTTTGGTGTTAGTTCTAAAAGGTCTTGTAGGTCTTCATAGAACCATTCAACTTCAGCTTCTTCAGCATTACTGGTTGGGGCATAGACTTGGATTACTGTGATATTGAATGGTTTGCCTTGGAAACAAACAGAGATCATTCTGTCATTTTTGAGATTGCATCCAAGTACTGCATTTCGGACTCTTTTGTTGACCATGATGGCTACTCCATTTCTTCTGAGGGATTCCTGCCTGCAGTAGTAGATATAATGGTCATCTGAGTTAAATTCACCCATTCCAGTCCATTTCAGTTCACTGATTCCTAGAATGTCGACATTCACTCTTGCCATCTCTTGTTTGACCACTTCCAATTTGCCTTGATTCATGGACCTAACATTCCAGGTTCCTATGCAATATTGCTCTTTACAGCATCGGACCTTGCTTCTATCACCAGTCACATCCAGAAGTACTTATAATTTATATTAATCATTTATCCCACTATTTTCTGGGCCAGCTCAGATTATTCTTAGTTTCTTATAGTCCATATTTTGCACATTGTGTCTGTAAGTTTGCAGTACCATTCTATTAAAAAAGTTTGCTTCTTTTTGTTAAAGCACTTATTATTACCTGCTGACTTCTAAAAAATATTGCATCTTCAAATCATTCCAACACATTGTAAGTACTATGTCTTTATTATAACATTGACTTAAATATCCATTTATCCTCGGGATCTCTTTTGATATGTACATTTGCATACACAGACAGCTCCATTTCTACTCAGGTTTGAGGAGTAAGGGAGTGCCAGAGAGAGAAATTTTCTAATGTCTTTTAATACAAATACTCTCTTACAAAATAGAAACAGACTTACAGATTTAGAAAACAAACTTATGATCACCAAAGGAGAAAGGTAAGGGCTAAAGATAAACTGGGATTTAGGGACTGACATATATACACTACTATATTAAAATTGATAACATACAGAGAACTCTGCTCTGTATTATTCTGTAATTACCTAAGTAGGAATGAATCTGAAAAAGAATAGACAAATGTATATATATATAACTGAATCATTTTGATATACATCTAAAACCAACACGTTTATATCAACTATAGTCCAATATAGGGATTCCTAGGTGGCACAGTGGTAAAAAAAAAAAATCTACCCGCCAATGCAAGAGATGCAGAAGACACAGGTTCTATCTCTGGGTCAGGAAGATCCCCTGGAGAAGGAAATGGCAACCCACTTCAGTATTCTTGCCAGAAAAATCCCATGGATAAATGAACCTGGCAGGTTATAGTCCATAGGTTTACAAGAGTCAGACACGACTGAGTGTACACACACATAGTCCAATACAAAATAAAAATTAAAAAATGAAATATTCTCTTACACAAATCATGAATGAAGTCAAAGCTGAAGAACAACATAGGACATCAATTATCCTCACCGTCTTTCTCCAATAAACACCGGTGTGTGTGTGTGCTCAGTTATGTCTAACTCTTCGTGACCCCATGGAATATAGCCTACCAGGTTCCTCTGTCCATGGTATTTTCCAGGCAAAAATACTGGGTTGCCATTCCCTTCTTCAGGGGATCTTCCCAGTCCAGGGACTGAAATACTGTCTTCTGCATTAGCAGGCAGATTCTTTATCACTGAGCCAGAAGGGAAGCCCAATAAGTCCCAACAAATACACACAAATGTAAACAGCAATGCTGTTAATTATTTGTAGCTTTTAAGATGCAAAACAGTTAGGACACCAGTCCATGAACCAAGTTTTTCTGGGCTTTAAATTTCAGGGATAGGCAATCTGAATTAAAATGGAATTCTTCCTAAAAGGATTGTATAAAAATGCAACTTATATATATGGTCAAGCAAGGAAGAAAGAAAATGAAATCTTTAAATGCTACGGAAAAAAGAGCAGTAAGCATGGGGATTCTTTTATGTTTTGTGAATGTCTGTATTTAGAGCGGACATATTTAAATGTTTAATTATGCAGCAATGTGTGTGTGTGTGTGTGTTAGTTGCTCTGTCATGTACAACTCTTTGGGAGACCATGGGCTGTAGTCCGTCAGGCTCGTCTGTGGAATTCTCCAGACAATAATACTGGAGTAATGCCATGTACTTCTCCATGAAGCCATGCCCTTCTCCAGGGGATCTTTCTGACCTGGGGACCGAACCTGGTCTCTTGCATTTCAGGCATATTCTTTACCATCTGAGCCACCAGAGAAGCCTGTGCAGCAACATATTCAGATTCAGATGTCAGTGTCCATACAGTGATTTGAAAGGAAACGTTTAATTGCATGGTTAGAAGAGACAATAAAATTGTGCTTTAAAGCAGTATATACCCCTAGTGAAAGTACCTTTCCAGAAAAGCAACAAGGAAGCTGCTCTGGACATCTTCCACTTCCCCCAGAGATCCAGCACGCATCCTTCTTCACCCTGTCTGCTCCAGAACCCTGACCTGTGAGAACCACATCAGCTGGGTTATTTGCTTCCTGGAGTTTGGATTTTCACTGATGGAAAGTACAAGCAAGGAAATGAAGGAACAGAGGGGAGATGTGGATAGCTATTTCCCTAGCTGCTTCTTTTGTTTTGCCACAATGAAATGCTTCCTCACCTAAGGTCAGGAGGTGATCCATGACAGTTTTATCAGTCTGAAGTTTCTAATGAATGGGTCTGCCTTTTCACTTCTTCAAACTTAGCATCAGTTACTAAGCCTTTGCATTACCGTCCCTGAGGTATTATATACTTTGGACTTCTTGACAGCTTGTCTACATCTTCTAACAATACTTTATTAACTCCTCTTAAATATTCCAATATTAATGGACCATATATTATCTGCTAGGATCCTGGATGATAGGAAAACTAAAAGAAATGTACCGTTCTCCTTGTATTTACATGAGGAAGAATACTTTTTTACAAGGTTATATGCAAAAAGCTTCTAGTTCAAGTTTAGTTTACTTATACATTATAGGAATAATAGAATTTAAATAATAACATAAAAATTGCTCCAAGCCAAGTATACCAATGGCTAATTTGACAAAACAAAAAGTTGAAAATTGTTGTGAAAGACATGTCCATAACACAGACATGATTTTCCCAGAAGTGTCAGGATTTTGATCCTCACTGAATATGAGCTCACAATTTAAAACTGAAGAATTAATATGAAGAAAACATAAAGAAATAATCCAACATGAATGAGTCAAGAAACATATCAGAACATAATTAGTATGTCAAAAACAAACACAATAAAATAACCTGAAATAATTAATTGAACTAATGTATCACAATGAGCAAACACAAAGAAAATACTATAAAAATAGTATTTAACAACTCATATAATTAGAAAGAGGATTAAATTTAAAGTAAGTATGAGGAAATTAGCCCCAAATGCAATTCTAAGATATTAATAACCTCAGGTATGAAGATGACACCACCCTTATGGCAGAAAGCAAAGAAGAATTAAAGAGCCTCTTGATAAAAGCGAAAGAGGAGAGTGAAAAAGTTGGCTTAAAGCTCAACATTCAGAAAACAAAGATCATGGCATCTGGTCCCATCACTTCATGGCAAATAGATGGGGAAACAATGGAAACAGTGTCAGACTTTATATTTTGGGCTCCAAAATCACTGCAGATGGTGACTGCAGCCGTAAAATTAAAAGGTGCTTGCTCCTTGGAAGAAAAGCTATGGCCAACCTAGACAGCATATTAAAAAGCAGAGACATTACTTTGCCAACAAAGGTCCATCTAGTCAAAGCTATTGTTTTTCTAGTAGTCATGTATGGATGTGATAGTTGAAGTATAAAGAAAGCTGAGCACCAAAAAATTGATGCTTTTGAACTGTGATGTTGGAGAAGACTCTTGAGAGTCCCTTGGACTGTAAGGAGATCCAACCAGTCCACCCTAAAGGAAATCAGTCCGAATATTCATTGGAAGGACTAATGCTGAAGCTGAAATTCCAATACTTTGGCCACCTGATGCCAAGGATTGACTCATTTGAAAAGACCCTGGTGCTAGGAAAGATTGAAGGCAGGAAGAGAAGGGGACAACAGAGAATGAAATGGTTGGATGGCATCACTGACTCAATGGACATGAGTTTGAGTAAACAGGAGTTGGTGATGGACAGGGAGACCTGGCATACTGTAGTCCATGGGGTCGCAAAGCATAGGACACGACTGAGCGACTGAATTGAACTGAACTGAGAAAGTGTGAGAAACGGGCCAGGGCCTCTGGGAGGCACAGCGTCTGGGGGAAAGTGGTACAAACTTACCAAGAAAACTATGTCTACAAGCTTGGTAAGAAAGGAAAAAAAGAGAGCAAGAGGTGAAAATTAATGAATCTACTGCAAAAACAAAGATAAAAATTGAATTGAACTGAACTGAACTGAAAGCAAGGGAACCATCAGAAATAAGCTAAAGGGTATGAAAGGCAACATGTGATTTTCAACTTTAAAATAAATCCTAGAATTAAAAAAAAGGTAGTATTTCATATTATTACATTTAAAAGCAATATTTAACAAAATAATATCAGGATTCTTCATTATTACTTCAAGACCTAAATATGAAACTGCATACATTGTTTAAAAAGAAAGAGTAAAAAAAAAAAAAAGTGAAAGGAAAAAGAAAAAGAAAATTAAAAGAAAAAAGAGGGATGTTATATCTTCCCATAAAGCACAGCAAGTATGTTACTATTTCAACAGCTCTAATGTTCTCCATAGACAATGGGAAAAATATCTGAAATGCTGAGGGAAATATATCCAATAAACTATCATTCATGAATAAGAATGACTCTTTGGAAAACAAAGCCTGATAGCTTGTTGCTTAAACCTATACTGAGTTACTAAAATATCCATTACGTACTGGAAAAAATTAAATCCAAAATCATGATATGTGTTCAGTCACTAAGTCATGTCCAACTCTTTGCAGCCCCATGTACTGTAGCCCAACAGGCTCCTCTGTCCATGGGATTCTCCAGGAAAGAGTACTGGAGTGCGTTGCCATTTACTTCTCCAGGGGATCTTCCCTGAACCAAAGATCAAACCACTCTCTTGTGTCTCCTGTGTCTGTAGGCAGATTCTTTACCAATAGCACCACCTGGGAGGCCCAATCATGATAAATGCAAGAAATCTTCTGAGAAACTGTTAAACGAGTTACTTTGAGTGAACATTTCGTGTTTTTTTTCTTTCTCTGATGGCACATTTTTTCATCTACTTTGAAATATCCAGTTTATAAGCATTCAATGCAGTGATTTTATGCAGTGGCATTTGCTTCATAGCTCAGTCAGTAAAGAATCTGCCTGCAATGCCAGAGACCTAGATTAGATTCCCGGGTCGGGAAGATCCCCTAGAGAAAGAAATGGCAACCCACTCCAGTATTCTTGCCTGGAAAATCCCTTGGATAGAGGACCCTGAAAGGCTACAGTTCATGGAGTTGCAAGAGTTAGACATGACTTAGGGACTAAAGGAGGCAATGGCACCCGACTCCAGTGCTCTTGTCTGGAAAATCCCGTGGACGGAGGAGCCTGGTAGGCTGCAGTCCACGGGGTCGCTAAGAGTCAGACACGACTGAGCGACTTCACTTTCACTTTTCACTTTCATCCATTGGAGGAGGAAATGGCAACCCACTCCAGTGTTCTTGCCTGGAGAATCCCAGGGACGGCGGGGCCTGGTGGGCTGCCATCTATGGGGTCACAAGAGTTGGGCACGACTGAAGCGACTTAGCAGCAGTAGCAGTAGCGACTAAAGAGAGAAAGAGAGATAGTGAAAAAATGAATAGGTTTTGTTTTAATTGTGAGGATAGTTCTCCATTGAGGAAAAAAGTGAAGTCATGAATACCATGCTCTATGATATCTATGCCATGTGCTAGTGCAGGAATGTTAATAATCATTTTGCAATATTTACTACCTGAAAGTGAAAGTCACTCAGTCGTATCTGATTCTTTGCCACCCCAGGGACATGGAATTCTCCAGGCCAGAATACTGGATATTCTGGTAGCCTATCCCTTCTCCAGTGGATCTTCCCGACCCAGGAATCAAACCTGGGTCTCCTGCATTGCAGGTGAATTCTTCACCAACTGAGTTATTAGGGAAGTCCCCATTTACTACATACACGTGTGTTAAGTCGCTACAGTCATGTCTGACTCTTTGCGACCCTATGGACTGTAGCCTGCCAAGCTCCTCTGTCCTGGGATTCTCCCTGCAAGAATACCAGAGTGGGTTTCGATGCCCTTCTCCAAGGAATATTTACACCTTAACGCAAAAAAGAAAAAAAAAAAAAATGTGTGAAGGGAGGATAAGTCCACATACTCTTCATATATTAATACATATATAAATCATCTTGTTAAAATTCAGACTTGATTACTTCTAGGTGGAGCTTAAAAGCCTACATATCCTTCAAGCTCTAGGTAATATGATCATTTGTTGCCCCAGGCTTGCTCAAAATGGCATGTATTTTCATACCTTCTGGAGGGAGTAACATTTATTTATAAGCTTTACAAATGACACAAAAGTATTATTGTAAATTAATTATTCATTAAATAGTAAGTTATTTTATATTTCTGTGTTGGATTACTACTTCCTTTTCAAAGCTTATATTTATTTACTTTTGACACTTCCTAAAAGGTTAGTGTGCCAAACATCTCTCCTGATATTTCAGGTAAGCCATACAACATTAGCCCAAACTTTAAAATTCCAGGAAAGTTTTTAGCCACTATTTGAACTAGAATTAAATTTTCTTGTGTGTTCTCTCTCATGTAAGTAAACCAATTACTTGACATTAAATGATCACTCTAAACAATCTTATACAAATGTGGAGATACTTCACTAACCATCCTCTCCTGCTTTTTTCTCTCTTCGCTTTGCAGTTAACTAACTATTGCAGTTTTCCATTCTCTAATTAAGTAATTAAACACATGTTTTGGTACCATAATGTGTTGATTGCTTTTATCTTTACAGGTAAAACAATAAGAATGAGGTTAATTGTTGTCTTTCTGCAGTGGAAGAAAACAGAGCCAGATGGAAATGAGCTATTTGTTCCAAATCTGAGGCAGTTCATGGTAAAAGATTAGTGATGAATGTCAAAATTCTCAAAGCTGTCTTACTGTATTATTTAATATTTGGGTGATTACTAGTGTCATGGGGTGGAAATAGTGAAGTCTTTAAAAAGAAGTGTTCTGGATAGTCTGATTTGAAATAGCTTTGAAATGGCTAATAAACTGATGCCTCTATAACTTTAACTCACAGTTCTTTATGGGGATAGGATAAAAGACAAACTGTTTAAGAGAAGGTCTAGACTTGGATTTAATCCTGATCTCAGCTGGCCTGGGCCTGTAGCAGCTTGAAGTAGAATTTGGTTCCTGGACGGTGACTGAAATCAGGCCGTGACAGTGAGAATTCTGAATCCTAACCACTAGACCAGTGACAGACAAGACTGGGCCTACATGACTTTGTAGAAAATGAGTTACACAAAGTAGTAAAACAAGTAAAATTTTAATTAGGAAGAAAAAGAACACATATGGATAGATACATGGGCAGACTCAGAGAGAGAGTCATGCCTTCAAGGTAGTCTGAATCACTTATGTGGAACATTTCTTCTTGGTTTCCTCCAGCCAGTCGTCTTGCTCCACCTGGTTCTGAGTCTGTATTTGGTTTATCTCAGGGTCCTCCCCTGTGTGCACGTGCATCTCTAAGCCAAGATGAATTCTAGCGAAAAGAACTATGGGTAGGTTGACATCACCTCTCCCAGGCTCAGCCTCTCCTATTATCCTCCTATTATTGTCCATCTTGGGAGCCTCTGTCCACAGAGGACAGACTCTAGCTGCTCAGGCTGGGACCCATCTATCTCCTGCCTCAATTCTAAGGGAAATAAGATGGAAATATGCCTATCAATTGCAGAGTTGTTGTCTCTTTTTATTCTCTTATCCTTTGACTACCACAGTCTTTCCTACTTTTATGACAATTGAAATTCCTCTGAGGGTGAAGGTTACATACTTTTTCTTCCAAATTGTAGGGAACATTTGGAGTAATAATACTACAGGGAAAAGAAGTTTAAGTAAGTAAGTGGTTTATTCTCCTTAAGGGATAAATGAGTGATTTTTTTCTAAGATTATTCTTGATGGATGGAAAATGTGCTAAGTGTATTTAAACTTGAGAATTATAGTGTAAGTTCTAATGGTTGTGTTTTTGTTTTTCTCTTTTGTAATGCAAGTACATGATTAAACTTTGATTGCCTAGGTATCCATTTCAAAGATGCATCTACTTTAATGATGGTTATCTCTATTAAGGCATTGCCATACATCTAGATAAAGAACAAGGCTACCCACCCCACCTCCCAGACACTGAGGCTTCTTGTTTCAGATCTTGGTTGATTTCAACTGACCATTTGGGCTACTTTATTTTTTTCCTTTCCCCAAGGTCTAAATTTCTTATCTTATGTTTTAAATTCACCAATAAAGAGTAAGCCCATGAAACCCTAGACCTCTGCCCTCAATGCCAATAAAACAGAATCCCAGGTGCTGCACTTTCCTTCTCTACAAGCGACCTTGCTGTGGCCTGATAACTACAGCATGTCACACACCCAACAAGGATTGAGTCATTAGTCACTATAGCCACTGACCTTTAACTCACCCTGAAAGGATTTCAGAGTAGAGATCAGGAATGAGGCACTCTCTGCTCTGGAGAAACTGGCAGAGCAGACCTTCAGATAGATATTTTTAGGAGAACTTTTTATGAACCTGGATTCTTACATCTTCCCATAATTAGAAAAGCACTAAAACTTTTAATTAAGATATCCATTTCTTGTGACTAGCAGCAATCTTCAATTAAGATATGTGCTTAGTTTCATGTACCACCTTCACCAAAATCACTTAGACACTGACCTCTTCTTCCCTTATCTCTTCGTAACTGTATCTGAGAGCTCTCTGAGAGACTGTCTCCAAGTCTAAAGTCCTCAGTATGACACTGAATAAATTCAATTCACAGCTTTTACACTGTGCAATGTTTCTAAGTCTACAGGCCCCAGGTGGGCTGTGAAATTTCCAGGTCTTGTAAGTAATAAACCTACATATGTTTTTTAGTGTTTCCGGTGGTTATTTTCAAAAGGCATCTTGCAATCATAAGAACCACAACATTGATTATTGATAGGCTGAGCCTAGCACAGAATAAGGAGTGAAAACTGATTTAGGCAACAAGGTCAAACTCATAATTTGACAAGAATAGTAAATACCTTGAACTCCTAATAACTGCTGTTAATTTGTAAAGCAAATCCAAATTGCTAATGTCACTTTGGGGATTTTTCTTATTTTCCAAGTCCAAGATTTTGTCACTTCTAATCATTAAATTTCCTCAGCTGAAATCACTGAAAACAACTTCTTGTAATGTTTGGCTTGTTTACTCCTAGACAGAATCCAAATTCTTAAAGCCAATGATTGTTCACTTGAGTCTGCATTTGTCATGTCTGGAATAAGGCCTTAATACCTAAGGTATTCTAGACAGTCACTAAGTGCATAGTTGGAATGAAGATAAATCTTCTCCACTATCTATTTAAGATACATATTAATGACTATTGTCACAAAAAATTACTTCAAAAAGACAAAATTTAGGACCAAAACAAATACAGGTTAAAAGTTCAGCACTGCCAAAGTCTACATCTAGTGGTCTTGGGATGATTAATTCCTCTGAGTCTCTCCTTTATCATCTGTGAAATGATGATAACTTCTCTCAGAAATCAATTGAATACTGAACCATCAAATATAAATAAAGCCATGCATTAATTATAGTGGTTAAAATGTAGGTTACATTCAGGAACTCCAGACACTAGGGGAAAACCTGAGCTCCATTCTAATTTGCATGAGATGATTGGGGTTCTCTAAAGATAAAATGAAGAAATGTGGGAAGTAGCAGGCAAGACTCGGAAGAATCAGAATTGAAGAAGTGAAGAATTACAGAGGGTTGGTCTGTGTAAATGCAGTTAGGTCAGCTGTATCTGCAAGTCAGCAGTTATGGAAGTTTAAAATTCCTCTCCCCACAGAGACTAGGGGACAGGGGATCTTTCTCTTCTGATGATTACTTTTCAAAAGGATGACTTTTAGGTCCTTGTGAAAGATACTCTTGAATTGCAAGAGATGTATATTCACATTTGTAAGCCCTTTTTAGTAACTGTTCTAAAGAGGAGAGGTCAGGCACCTATCATCCAGCTTTGGCTAGAACAAAGAGTAAATTCTCCAGGCAGTGATGACCTTTCTCAAGCAGACATTTAGGTGGGGGTTTGGGGGCAATGGTCATCCTAGGGATATTATCTTAGTTTATAGAAGGCAGGCTAGAGGTTCGTTATTCCTCTGGTGCACAGGTTTGCATATATTCATTATGTGCTAGGGTTTCCACAGAGTCAAAAGGAGTGTAAAATTATTAACATACTATCTGACGTAGTGTAGGCTATTAAGTCAATCTTTCCAAACCTTAAACATCAAAAAGCATGCTCCATCTTAAAATAATCAAGATATTTTGTAAAAACGCAGTTCTTTATGTGGACCATTTTTAAAGTCTTTTTTGTATTTGTTACAATATTGCTTCTTTTAAAATATATATATTATATATTATTTATATGTTTATTTATAATATATATTATATATATACATATTATAGATAGATAGATAGATCATGAGGCATGTGAGATCTTAGTTGCCTGATTAGGAATCGAATCCACACCCCCTGCATTGGAAGGCCAACTCTTAACCATTGGACTGCCAGGGAAATCCCTAAAACACAGTTCTTTAAAGTTGGAATGGATGGGAAATGTATTAATAGACTCAGGACTAAGTAAAATAGTCTCAGGATGAATACTTGGATAAGAATAGTAATAGTTTAAAACTTTCTCACTTACAAACTGCTGTCAGAATGTTAATATAAACCAGCTCTAAAAGGTC
Source organism: Bos mutus (assembly GCF_027580195.1). Classification (NCBI taxonomy): domain Eukaryota; kingdom Metazoa; phylum Chordata; class Mammalia; order Artiodactyla; family Bovidae; genus Bos; species Bos mutus. Next base: position 60,728,742 of record NC_091618.1, read on the forward strand.
CATTTCCCCAATAGCAATCATAGTTTTTCAGTCATGGGAACTTTCAAAGATGCCAATTGAAAGTATCTAGGCAGGCAGGCAGTAGATATGAGTGGAGAAAGGGAGGCACATGCCACATCGCAGGAAACTGGTCCTTGGGCTTTCCAGACTGACAGGAAGCCACACATTTTGGGGTAACCAGTGTCCTGGAGACAGTGGAAGAAAGATGGGAAAAGGCGGGGGTGGGGGGGGGATCTTTGCTGTCCTGAGTGTAACATTTTGCTCATTGTGCTCTTATGACCAAAAAATTAGCCTTGCAAATAAGAACTGAAGTTCCCATCATGCACTGAGGCCAAGACAGTTCCCATCAAGATGAAAAAGGGACAGAAGGCACTCCTCCACTTAAGAAGATGGAGGTGGGGTGAAAATTTGAGAATACACCCCCTAACCACTCAACAATGAATACCCCTTTCCTTCATTTCTACACTCCACAGAAATAGCTTGCCAAGAAACTCAGAGCAGCTACTCACCTGAGTCTGCCTGCTCTAAGATTACTATCACTTAAATAAATCCTCACTTTGCTTTATTGACCTCCCTGTCACTTCTCTGCATTCTTTCTACAATAAGACCAAAACCTACCCTCAGGTACCATTTCTGGCACAGCCAGCCAGGAGGATTAGGGAAACCTCAGCCTCTCACCTCCCTTGCACTTTATAGGTGCCACCAGCCTTCCTGCCATTATTCTCTCTGTCTCTGTCCCTATCTCTCTCTTTCACTCTTTCCACTCTTACCTCCATGCCTTTTTCCCCTGGAAATGAGAAAAAAAAAAAAGAAAGAATTCATGCATCTTCAAACCTGGCCTCTAAGTCTGGCATTTCTGTCACTTGCATGGAGGTCCCATCAGGAGAGTCTCCGGCTGTCCTCGAAGGCAGCCGGGGACCTGATCCTCAAGATTTGGCCCTCTGGGTTTGCCTGATCCACCATCTGAATCCTCATCAGATTCTATTGTTTAGAAATAGACAATGCAGCCTTACTTTGAACTGGAGCTGAAGCAAGGCTGAGGTTCCTTCCCAAGCTCCCGCCAGCCTCAGGAGATGTTGGGAGTGGGGACTGTCCATGCCCTGTGGTTGAGACTCTTGCAGTGGAGCCCTTGTGCCTGGCCCTTGGGCCAGCCCCCTCCAAGGTCCATTGCGTGGCCCATATCCATCCTTGCTCCTGCCCCCACCTTGCTCTGTCCTGCAGGGCCAGTTGTGCCCAGGTGGGTGGTTGGAGCCATCGTTGGGTCAGGCACATGGCCATGCCGGAGGCATACATGCTGGCTGGTGGCTCACGTGACTTGCACCCTGCTTGCTTCCTTGGGGTCCCACAATTGGGAATGTCCTTGCAGGGTGTCCAGGCCCTCTATCCCCCTAGTGCAGATACAAGACTTCTGCCTCAGGCCACCATTTCCCCCACCCCAAACACACACTATACACCACACACACACACACACTTTTTCTTTGACTGACCTCAAGCAGTGCCATACTTGCTTAGGTCATTTTCAGAGGAACCTAGCAGTTCACCAAAGAATTCCAGGGACTCTCCTATGGCCACACTTGGAAGGACCTAAATATTGTCTTTTCCTCCTGCTGCACCACTGGAGTACCCTTTGGGCACAGGGTCAAATATACGCTGATGGATTACATGTTGTCCAACCATATTGGTACCCTGTGAGCCTGACAGCAGTGCCTCCAATGGATTCCAACTGAGACTATCAGCCAGGCCAGTGTGGTAGCATGATCAGTGTGGATCACATGGTCCTTTGCCTCATTAAAGGGATGAAGAGGTGAATAATTAAACCTGTTAACTATGGTAAGCTTAAAGAGATCACCTAAGGTCAAGATGAAAACCCAACACTATTTCAGTCCTGATGGCTAGATACCCTCAGAAAGTAATAGATATAGACCCAAACCCTTTGAAGGGACATATTTTATTTGCAACCTACTTTGTCAACAAATCAGCCCCTGACATCTGTTGTAAGCTTCAAAAGCTTGTTATAGCACCCCGAGCCTCTTCCAGCCTTATTGCACAACCTTCAGTGTCTTCAACAATAGACCCCAGGCTGAAAAGGAAAGGAAGGAACAGACTGAATTAAGGAAGGAACCATGGTAAGCGCCATGGTAAGCGAGGGGTCCAACCCTGTGTCCCAGAGTCGCAAAAGCCAAACTGTCAAGGGTTCCTCTTGCTCATTCCGAAACTGCCTACCCAAGTTGACCAACTCTGTCTGAGTATATGGTCTTTGGTTGTGAACTCAGTCACACTGGGGGGCCCTTGATGATGTCCCCCACCCCCCACTCCCTTGCCCTGAGCCACAGGTTGCTTGTGCTTCACTTTCTGCTGCAAAACTGGCCTAATTGCCAAGCAGGGACCTGCAATCTCATAACATTCATCATCACAGTCACTTAAGGCCTCACTGTCAGAGGTGCTGGGTTCTTCAGGACCACAGGGTTCTTGCTCTAATGCCAATAAATGTTGCTCTAGTTCGTCCAAGTGTCTCTGCACACTGTGCACTGGTGTGGCATCACGGAGAGCACTATCCATATTCGCCTTCAGGGTGGTCAGGAAATCCACCCCACAGTGCCAGAAGCAGTCTATGCTGCCTCCTTTGGCAAATAGGAACTCACTGCCTTTAAGGCCTTTTCAGCTCTATCTGGTGAACTGTCCACTGCCTCCCAGTCTTCCACTGGAGCCCACACCAAGAGGATAACACCCACACGGTATCACATAGTATGTAGTGGCCACTGTCTTCCTCCTTCCTTTGGAGCCTCAGGCTCCTTTACCTGCTAGCTACACTACCAGCTTCAGCAACTGTGTTGTTGATCCTGTTCGTGACACCAGTTGTCTTGCTGTTCACACCATTCACACTGTTCATTGAACCCAGGGTAGGCAAGGTGCAAGCTAAGAGGCTGGAAGAAGTCTTGAGGAGCTGTAGGAGCTGCAGACATGTTTATTCTCTCCTGCCTGGAGCAGCAGCCATAGCAGCAAATACGCTATATTCTCCCCTCCCATGGCTGACCCAAAGGACACAGCCATGATGCAGCAGTAAATGCTGCTGCTTTTTATGTGTAGCTCATATATCCCCAGAGCACAAAGTAGCTTATGACCAAGCAAGAATTTCATGATGTGCATGCGCAGTGCTGTAAGTGAGCTCAGCTGATACATAGTCATTATTTACAAAACTTGGGGCCAAGAAAGCCTGAACACACCTTCTTAGCTAATTTGCTCTCTCCCCACACCTTACAAGAAGATGGGCCACTGGATGAAGGAATGCTCCCAGGTTTCAAGGGACTGAGGAAATTCTCCAACATAAATCATGGGAGTTGTTGATCACCCAGGCTTTCCAAGACCCCCCAGAAGATGGTCATTATCATCATAAGGGAGGAACCCATGGGTGACCATTGACATGGTAGGAAAGCTTATCCAGTATGTAGTGGATACTGGAGCCACTTACTATGTCCTGACTGTTCATGCTGGGCACCTTGCCCCATGAAACTTGCTCTATTATAGAAGTAGAAGGAAGGCCAAGTCTAAAACCTTTCACCACCCCTCTAACTTGCACCTGGGAAAGACTCTTATAATCCACAAACTTCTAGTCATGTCTGAATGTCCCAGCCCGTTATTGGGAAAAGGGGTTTCTCTCAGCCATGGGGACAACTTTTACTCTCTCCAAAAAACAAAACCAAGGAATGTTTCTGGCTGGACTGTGTATTATTATATAAGACTTGGACAGTCCAGCCCTAAATATCCCCCAGAAATTGGAAAAAAAAAAAAATCCTCTCTATATATAGATCTACAGATCTGGAATTAGGGAATCCAGGGAAAGCAAAGTTTGCCACTCCTATAAAAATTACCTTAAGGAAGGCTAGCAACTTCCCTTCCAGGCATCAGTGCCCTCCCTGTCCAGCAAATTCTCTGTTTCTCTACACCTTTTCTTCTCAGAGTAGTCATTTCTCCTTTTTACCACACCTATCCTAAGGGTTGTCCTTGTTGTTCACATAGGCACAGCTCCAGCTTATAAATACCCACCATCTGACACCATGAGTGCCACTGATAAAGTTACTAATTCATCCAATTGTTGGATATGTCCCCATAGCCACATCTCCCCAGAGGACCCATGTCTTTTAGGACTTCCCACTTTCTTCAGGGATCCAATGGGGTTAACAGATAAATATGTTGTGTTCTCATCTACCACCCAGTAAGGAAGGACTGGTGCAGGAAATGATTGGAGGCCAAACTCTCTGAAACAGAAATGTAATTCCAAATCAGAGAGAAAGGATACTTCAGTTTTTAAGCAAAGTCAGCCTCTGTTCTTCTAGTACTAAAATCCAGGAACTAAAATTAGGATGGCTTAACGAAACAAGGTACAATTACACTGTATTTTTTAGTAATCATGGTTGGATGACAGACACCATCTAGACTGTCAGTACCCAGTATACGGGGAACATCATGTGGTGGAAGAACCTAGTGACTGGAATAAATAAAACTCAATGCACAAGAAATCATAGTAACAGTTAACAACTGTCAACTTCATGAAAGGTACAATGTGAGAGTTAAGTTTTATCTGAGGAAAAAATAAAGACTTGCAGCCCAGGAGATAACACCTCAGTAGCTCTGAAAAACTGTTCCAAAGAGATAGAGAGGTGTAGGTCAATATATATATATGATTCTGGTTAAGGGGAGTTTATGCAATTAAGCACTTATCTTAGCAAAATTTTTCTGTTAGTCATAAGGAATTCTAGACATGAGGAGATGTAAGGACTGGACTCATAAAATCAGCTTCTGAAAATATCTGACTGTCTGAAGACCTGTTTCCAAAGTACAAAGTGCCTCATTTCTGTTCTCCAACACTGAGCTTCTTGTAGGGGGTGTTGAAGGTCAGTAGCCTCAACTACAGAAGGTCTGTATAAAACCCAGCTCTGGATTCTGGGGGTTTCTGCTTCATTATATCTCAGTATACCTTGCAGTACACATCAAAGGCTAAATCTAGAACTGGAAAAAAAAAATCACAAAACTGTCCGATTTACCTTTTTTAGAAAATAATGCTAGTAAATTGACTGTTTTTTGTTTTTTTGTTTTTTCTCTTCCACTGCCTTAATGTTTTGTTTTATGTGTTCAGGTTAAAAAATCCTTTCCAACACATTATTAAAACTTGATAAGACCTATTATCAAAGCACTCAATTTAGTGACAATCATAAACCCTTTTGTTGAAAACATGCATTTAATGGAATCATCATCTTCTAGGGAATAATTGGAGGAAAGTCTCTGGTTGCCTCTCTCCAGCTGTGTATTCTTTGAATGTTGCTTGAATTTTATTTTTTCTTTAATTGAAAAAATGATGCTATGTGGCTCATAAATACAGTAAGTCCCCTCCATAAGAATGAGTTCTGTTCTAAGAATGCATTCATGAGTCTAATTTGTTCATAAGCCAAACAAAGTTAGCCTAGGCACCAAACTAACATAATCGGCTATACAGTACTATACTGTGATAGGCATATAATACTTTTCACATAAATAATACATAAAAAACCAATACAAAAGTAAAGAAAACAAGTTTAATCTTATAATATAATACATTGAAAAGTGTAGTATTACAGTACAACAGCTGGTGCTTTTAGCAATACCAGCTACATCACCATTGCTTTTACACTTGTGTCTATATATCCTGGACTTGTAATAATGATGCTGTATTAACTGTATTCCATGGAGTACTGTACAGTAAAGTACACAAAAGCACAACCACTTTTGTGTTTGTGCACACATGCAGGATGCACACATGTAACAATGTACACCAGAAACATGAACTAACTTACGTGATTGGACATGTGAACACATGCTCAAATCTTTGAAAGTTCACGAATTGAAGGCCTATATTATATGTAGAATTTCTGTAGTTGAAAATCCACAAATAGAGACAGCTTGAATGTATAAACTTAACATTTCATTTAAAGGAAACATTCAATAGAAATATTTAGTTGGTCTTCTGTAGTTTATCATGCAGTACCAAGGCACTTCAATTTAAAATCTTTTCAAGCCGTGAGATTATAATCAACATCTGGAATGATAAACTTTTGTGACCTGTTCCCTTCTTTCTTGTGTTTTAAAGTTTGGGAGGAAATTCCCACAACTGAATGCTTAAAAGTGTCTGATCTTTCACTTTATCTCTTACAAAAGCAAGTTGTATATATCAAGTATCAAAACTATGGAGAGATGTCCCTAAAAAAAAAATTAATATGCCAAGCCCAAATTTTGTAGCCAGATAGAATTGAAATGAAATCTACCACTCTGTTTGCTAATCACTTTTTCTGTGACGTTGGACATATGGTCTCCCTGCAAATTCATTATGATATACAGAGACAGATGTTATGTTGATATATGTAATGTATATTATATACAGGTCTACATGTATATGTATGTATAGATATGTATCACATTACATCTAAATTTGGTCAAGGGCCATGTTACAAACCTCTGTTTTCTATATTAAAACTATTTGAAATGAGCTTCCCATTTTGAATACATGAATTCATTCCAAGGAAAAAAAATAAAAAGATTGCTGTCAGTTAAATTCCTATTCCCACCAGAAATACTAACATTTTAAAAAGTAATAAAAATAAGAACTCTGATTCTTAGGAATGTCAGTGGGGAAGATATTTTGGGCAAGTCCTATAAGCAAATGTGTGTTTTGCCCATGCCAAAATGAAACTATCTCTCAAACCCAATCACAGAAGGCCATAAAAAAGCCAGAGGTAATTGTAATAATAACTATTGCTTTAGGCTCCTGAATAGTTGGGGGCAGATGGACTGTGGGTTTAGATGAAAGGAGATTGAGTGGAGATGAATAAAAATGAAATATGCAGATATTTACCAACTACTAGGTCATGATATATCCTACATGATTATGCCTCAAGCCTGGAAATATTCTATTTGAGTGGACTTAATTCTCTTCTTTACCTGCACTGTTTCATAATCAGGTTGCTTCACGATTCTCTGTAATATAACTAACACTATAAAATAGTATCACATGCAATCTTTGACTTTTTTAATGCTCACAAGCACTTCTGTGAAGACAGTAATTCCGTCTTCGTTTGAATCATAATGGGAAAAATAGAACGGAAAAGCAAAGGGAGTGGAAAAAGACAACCATATCTGTTAAGAGCTTAATCATGGAGGATCCTACATATGTACAGATCATAGTTCATTTATTCTACATAATAACCCCATGAGGTAGGATGACTTTCCCTCCTTTTTAAATTTCTTTTTATAAATGAAAAAAGTGAAGGTCAGAGAGTTTATGCATCCTGTCCAATGTCACATGCAGAAAGATGACCCATAATCATGTGCTTGTGTGTGCATGCTGAGTTGCTGCAGTCGTGTCTGACTTTTTGTGGCACTATGTAGCCTGACAGGCTCCTCTGTCCAGGGGATTCTCCAGGCAAGAATATTGGAAGAGGTTACCATATCCTCCTCCAGGGGATCTTCCGGAGCCAGGTATCAAATCCACATCTTTTACTTTTCTTGCATTGGCTGGTGAGTTCTTTACCACTGGCCTCACCTGGAATACTGGGATTTAAATTAGCCTTTACTTGCCTTCAAAGCTAACTAATATTTAATGCCTTAAACACAGGCATTTTATTGACTTCAAATGCATTCTCTTGCCAGGATGTCACACGTATTTGCCACCACATGACCAGTCACTAAGCAAATGACTCTCTAAAATGAACTTCCTCATAAACCTTGAGATAGTATGCTTCAGAATTCTTCTCTCTCCACTTGCAGCTTCTAGGTCAATGTGACATTATAATGCAAAGAAGAATTTTCTGGGATCTCAAGTTTTGCATTATTATTATTAACTTTGTAATTGTATTATTTAGATGTCATCTTATTCTTGCCTTTCTGAAGAGAAACAAAATGTTTGCCTTGATTTAAACTCTGGTGCCACCCATAACTTCCCTGGATCATGAATTATGTGAATTTTGAGGCTAA